>NW_007579314.1:0-82054 GCF_000690725.1 Stegastes partitus | reverse complement strand
AGAGAGAGAGAGAGAGAGAGAGGCAAAAGAGGGAGATTTTTTTAGCAGCTGCAAACCATTTCAGCTGTGTAGTGGCCTGAGAACAGAGACTGGGAGAGAAAAGGGAAGAGAAGGAAAAGCCCACAAAGAGAGAAAGGAAAAAGGAGAGGAGGAACTGGGATTGCGTGGCACTTTGTTTCATTCTCAGCAACGGAGCCGGAGAGAAGAGAAGACTGTGAGGAAGCAGCGAGAAGAGCGAAGGCAGCGTGTCCTGGGATTGTCTGCTGCTAAAGAGGGGGAAGACCCTGCAAAGCAAAGCAAAGCTTGGACTGGAGCTGCGAGGGCTGTCTGGGACTTTGCCCTCTGGATACAGTCCCACGACTCTGCCTGCCTGCCTGGCTGGTCCAGGATCCAGCCCTCCAGCTCCCCCTCTCTCTTTTTTTTTTTTTTTTATCTATCTTACCCCCTGATGCCCTCTTTCGCTCCAGCCTCACCCCCTTCAGTCCACTGTAGCACCTCTACCCCGGAGCTGTGGATGATCTGAGGCTGAGGGATGGATAAAAGGAAGGAGCTGAGGCAGTGATGGGGATTTCTGAACGCAGAAACGCTCTTTTCTCTTTGTTCCGGATTTTCTTAAAATACTGGGTGATTGATTTTCTTTGACCAGTCATGATGAGACGTCTTGGTGTGTCTTGCATGCACAAAAACACTGATTCTTTGTGATGAAAGTGGCGGATAGAAGAAGAAGAAAAAGCTGCTTGAACACTCACCGGACCACAAAGTGGCAGTGACTTTGGTAAAGGAATTTCTATTTTCATATTTCTCTTGAGTTGCCTCAAAAAGCTCTGAAGGAGGTTTTTTTTTTTAAATCTTTCATTTACCGGATTATTTCTTTTATGCAAGAAACATTTTGGAACAAAGGACGATAAAAGTGAAACAAACCCGTGGAGTATTGTACTTTGCTATTCATTGCACCCCACGCAGCCTTTCTTTTATATAACACAGAGTGGGTTTTCTCACCTTAAAAGGAGACTTTTACACTTCCCTGCCTGCCTCTCACTGCTGAAGTTGTCCAAACCCTCTCTGGCTTTTCCTGTTGTGCCACAGTGAAGACGGGAGACCAGGAAGGAGGGAAGGAAGAAGCTTTTTGGGGGGTGGGGGGTGGGGGGGGTTAAAAAAAAGAGGAGGAATGAGTGGCCGTGCATGCTCTTGGATATGAAGCAGAATCCGGCGTTTCTGACAGCAAAACAAAGGGATGTTATCTGCTCGGCGCTCGCCTCACCTTGGACTTCTCACCCGGGGAGATGATGACTGTTCCTTTCCCTTCCTCCCTGCGCTCAGCCCTCCACCTCTCTCATTCCTAACAGCTTTTCAAACAAACAGAGCTGGTGATTAATATGGTGCCGAGGGGGAGGGCTGTCTCTCTCGTTCCCTCGCCGATGCCGCACAGCATCTCAGAAAGACCAAGGAAATGCTCAACTGTTGAGGTGACATAGGCAAGGACGTAGGAATGCGAAAGATGCTGTGGATGACGAGATTTAAAATATTTTTTTTTTTTAGAATGTGAAACCTGAAGGATTCGTTAAACGCAGCCACATGGACTGTCTAATTTCGTGGATTATTAAATTGGGGACAGTTCAAGGTAAAGGACTTCACTTTCCCCTCTTTTTTATGTACTGTTTCATGATTCATTTCTTCAAGTGCCGAGCCGTACCTGCTCCTTAAATTACTAATACGACAGGGTCTCTGAGAAGGACAGAATGGGGAAGCCCCTGAGCCGTCCAGACTGCTTGAGGCAGAACCCTCGCTGCCTTGGAAAAGGTGACGAGGACGAGGCTTACATAGAGGACTGCTACGTCCCACAGCGGTCCATCTACGACACCATGCGCATCAATGAACAGATTGACCAAGGGACCAAACTGTGTCAACCCTCCAGGAGTACATTAGGTTCTGGTGGGGAGGTGCGAGGAGAAGGAAGTACGTTATCTAGCAATGGCACCATAGGAGCAGATCTCGGTGGTGTTTTTGTCTCCAGGTGTGCAGACAACGCAGGTGGAGTGAAGAAACTAGACGAGAGGGTGATCTTTGATGCCTTAAAGCTAACTAGTGATCCTCAGATTATGTCCCCACCGGTTCTAGGTTCAGGTTTGCCCATTGCACCATCCTCGTCTGGGGGTGGCGGCGTGGCTGCGGTGGCCAAGAGGCGGCATCAAGGCAGCGACAAGAAGGACAATCCGAACCGGCGATCTTGGAAAGCCTTTATGCCGCCAAGTTATCCCGAGTTTGCAGAAAGACTTGAGGCCTCGTCTGCTGATGGAGCAGAGAAGCGTTCGTCGGGGGCAGGGATTCCTCTGTCTCCCCTGCAGCCCATTTCTTCTCACCTGCCTCCAACCACCCCTACCTCCTCCACGCCTTCCTTACCTCCGTACACGCCCTCGCCTTTATCGTCTGCGCCCCACACTCCCCCCGTGTCCACCTCGCCTTCGTTGACGCCCACAGTTAGCCCCGTGCCTCCTCTCCTGCAGCATCCCCTCAGCAGGCAAAAGCAGCTTCACCCTTTGCTGCAGAAGCAACAGAAGCAAAATCACGCGGCGCCGTCGCCTTCGAAGGAGCCGCCGCCGACTCAAACGCCCCAAGTTTCTGGAAACACACCGCAGCAAAGCCCCGCTGTGTCCCGACAAGTAGACAGAAGAAGACAGGAGCACAGACGGACCACCAGCTCCTCTAAAGCTGGAATTAGACTGATCCCAGAGGAGCCCCTCGAGTCGGTTAAGACCTCAGATTCAGAGAGGGATTCTCCTCTTTTGGACCAGGACCAGGGCGATAACACCCCTCTCATCCCCCCAAAGCCAGTCTTCTGCCCCCCTACCAAGGCCCGCACCTGGCCTCGCAGTATAACAACAGGGAAAAGGACTCAGATAGGCCTGAGACACAACCTACCTGTACTCCCCCCTTTGCCTCCCCTGCTGGGTGAGGATAACACAGATGAAGAGTCACTTTATCTCCTGGACCCCCCCTCTCCATTCCTGAAGGAGGAAGAGGGGCTGGTGTACGGAGGCCTGCCTCTGTCCCCCTGCCTCAGCCAGGAGGGAGGCGACGAGGGGCTGCTGGGATGGGGAGCTCAGGGCGGCGAGCTCAGGGAACGCACTGCATCTGAGCTCAAATTTGAGGAGGACGAGCGCCGGATACTTGAGGAGCTCGAAGCCGACGAGCAGCAGGACGAGTGCATGAACGTAATTGAGGAGGAGGAGGAGGCTTGGAAAATGGAGAGGGACAAGGCAGAGGAGGAGAGAGCTCAGAGAGAGGAACGAGAGTGGGAGGCAGTTCTTAAATTAGAAAACAGGGAGATAATTGACCAGTCTTGGCACAGGGAAACACTGGAATCAGAAGGATGGGATTTAACAGGCTCCACTGGACACTGGCCTTTATTGACTCCACCTACAGGGTTTGGAGGCCCCGGGGCCCACAGTGCCTCACCGTGTCCCAGCTCAGGGGCCGAATCAGATGACCTCTTCCTGGAGCTGGAGAGGCAGTGTGAGGAGGATGAAGGAGAGGAGGGAGTGGAGATGAGTGTAGACCCTGAACCTCTTGATCCCTACAACCTTCCTTGTTTGGAGGAAGAGGAAGAGGAGCGAGAGGAGGAAGCAAGGACTGTCTGGGTAGATACTGAAGGGACTCTTCCTCTAGATGCAGTTAACCAAGCAGAGCCAGGTGATGCTGCACCTGGATTAGAGAAAACTACCAAACACTCTGAGCACATAGAAGAAATTAAAAACTTGATGAAAGCACAAGACCATGAGAAGGAGCATGGTTTCATAGATGAAGAAAGTGACATTGACTGTACTGTGGAGGATAAAACAGAGGTGGAGGAGGAGGAGGAGGAGATGAGCTGCCCAACAGACTCAGCTCTTGGTCAGCAGCTGGAGTCCGACTCCAGTGGGATCCACATGTCTCAGCCAGACAGAACCGCTGTCAGTATCATCACTCCGACCGAATGTGAGCAGGAGAAACCGGCACATACTGAAACAGATCTGGACAGTGGGGCGTCATCGGAGCGTGATGAAGAGGATTATGAAGCCTCCTCTCCGTCTCGTAGCCCTCTGAACCCGTACGCTGAGAAGGAGGAGGAGGTGGAGGAGGAGGAGGAGCAGGATGAAGGGAAGCTGAGGGAGGAAGAGGAGCTAGGAACAGAGTGGGATGTATATGACCAATCTGAGCCAAGTTTGGACAGCAGCGAGGGAGTTCTCATGGACCAGTCCCAGGAGCCTGTGAACACGGCTGAAAAAGAAGTCGACAATGAATGTACACCGGATGTTGACATTCAAACTCCCGGTCAAGAGGATCCAGTCCCCTCAGACTTTAGCAAGCCTACCGTGGAAATAACTTGTGACACAGAAGGGACATCCGACTCTGTTGTCCCCACAGACATGGCTTCAGGATTGGATCTGCCTGAACAAGCCCCTGATGTGGAAACTTCAGTCGAAGTGACAGCTAGCACCCCCAAATCAGACTCTCTGCACATACACCCACCTCCCTCTTTACCTCACTCACCCTCTAAATCTGACTCCTGTGGTGCAGGTTTAGACTCTAAAGACTCAGAGGCCTTCGTCATATCAGATAGTTTTGTTTACTTGGCTGTTTCTGCGCCTCCCCAGTACCCCAGTGACTGCCCCCCCTCTCCAGTAGAGGACTTCATTCCTCCCAGTCCCATCCCCAAACCACCCTGCAGCCAAGACCCACATGATGAGGATGAGGAGGAGGAGGAGGCATCCTTCCTCTCTCCTGACAGCTTTGTTTACATGGCAGCACCTGAGCGGCCACAGCCGGGCCCTTCAGATGTTGGTTCCGCCTGTGACGACACTCAGGACTTGGACTCGTATTCTGAGGGGACCCAGTCGGGGATGGACGGGGTGGAGTTTGTTCTGGGCTCCATGACAGGGGACAGTGACTGGGAGTCCGATGGATCTGCACTGGACTTTCCTCCGCTCATGTCCACAGATCAGGCCTGGGATCAGCTCGAACCGGGCCTGCTGCAGAACCTGTTCACACAGACAGAGCCTCCCCACACACAAACCTGTGGGCCACTGGAAGACGAGCTCCAAACAGGGGCCACGGCTTCTCCAACAGACCTCCACTTAGAACCAGAACCGAGCTCTAAAGCAGAGAATGAAACAACTTCTTTACCATGTTTCGACACTGACACACAGTCAGAGGTAGGCTTGTTTGATCATTTTTATCATCTACTTCCATGAGCTTCATATCAGTGTTTTCAGTCAGTGCATCTGTTTTCTGATTGTCTTGTTTTTATTTATATTTGGCTTAAGTAAAAGCACTAAAACAGATTGATTTGCAGCAGGCATGATGCAAGATTGCAGTGTCCATAAATACAGCGCTAAATAAATAAGAAAGCATTAAATTGAACCACAAAGATCCTGCTTTATTGATCTGTTTGGACTAATAGGAGAGGCTTGCGAGCCGAAGAGAAAAAATCTGTTTTTAGCAGGGGATGCATTCGATGTGGACATGTGAGCACACACAGGCATAGCATGGAAAAAGAATTGGGTCAGGTAGCTGAGAGTTGAGAATAACTGATGTAGACACAGCATGGAAAATGACTGTGGGGGGGTGAAGTTATGTAGACGCCATAATTAGCTAGTTGTGTTTCAGTAGTAGGGCTTTAAATTATTGCAATATGATGCTAGAAGGAGAAGGAGGAGGAGGAGGAGGGGGTTTGCTACTCATGGGAAACTACCCTCAGGGTTTCTCGGTATGTGTATGCGTGCATATGTCGTGTGTTTGGGTGGGGGTCAGTGCTAAGCTACAGTGCATGCACATATTTGTGATTGATCACCTGTTTATTTGTGCAAAGCCAGAGGAACAGAGTGTACCTGCAGCCAACGTACAGCCTCGAGTGCAGAATTTCAGACATTTACAACGGGGGGCTATTGTTGTGTTAATGCTGATTGTGTATTCAGTAAGACGGCTGTGTTTCCTTGCAAAGTCGCTGGACACGCCTCGCTGCGTGTGCACATGAAGCTGCTACAAGCCCAAGTTTTCCATGTTGTTTAAATCATTTGTGAAAAAAAAGGTGCTGGAGGAGGTGGTTTGTTTGTCTATGGAGCAAAACTTCTGGTTGACTTGACTGTTGATTTGTAATCAGTGTCAAGGTATACACAGAGTCACTGCTGTGTACAGACGTGAAATGGATGGTATATAAATGCTGCGAGATTAGCTCGGCATGAAGCTGACAGCAGAGGACTGTCAGTGACTGTGTCAGACTGGTCTCTCTGCACTCATCTGCATTCAGCGCTGGGCCCGTTTGTTTGCGTAGTGTCACTCCTCTCATATCTACCTCTGAAGTGTGTGTGGGCTGCATGTGAAGGTGTGTGTGCATGTCTTTGTGACAGCGTGTTTGACAGCCTGTTGTGCTTTCTAGGTGTCAGTGTCTGGCCCAGATTTGCTTGATATGAACCCTGTTTTTGTCGGTCACGGACTCTGGATTTGCTCGTTTTTGTTACAGAGTTGACGGTGAATTTCCTCTTTGTAAAGAGTGCTGTGGTTCTGATAATGAACTCTTGCAAAATCTGTCTGGATTTGGGGGGAAAGAGTTTCAGAAAGAGGAAGGTTTTTAAAGGAAATTAGGACTAATTAGGGCTGTCATTCGTCAGACACCCCTTTGAGCAGACTTTTGTCTGCATCGATTCTGCTCTGTGTGTGTTTGCTGGTGAGAAAACATGAAATTATTGTCTTTTTTTTTTTTAAATTTGAGGTACAATTTACCACCAAAATCTAACCTGTCCTGCTTTCTTTTTCACTGTTTTTTAAAATCCCCTTTTTATCACTGGAAAGAACAACCTTCTAGCAGCACAACACCTAAAAATTCACAGAGTTTTGGATTCTGCAGGACGACAGGCGTGCTTGTTTATTTCTGTGAATTATCCTTTGTAATGACAGTGCTCTCCTTCCTGCATGCAAATGTTCCACCAAAGCAACTCCACCGTCACTACTTTGCAGTGACACCACCACTGCATGCTCGGCTTGAAACCCGAGCAGTTTATGGTTGCTTTTTCCTCGCTGTGGGCTCATTTTTTACTGCGATGTAAAGTCCTGCACATCTACGGAAACAGAAGAATCGTGGCTAGAAGACAAGAGAACCTTTCTGTGTCGTCAATCACAAAAAAGTAAAAACCAGTTACATTTTTTTCATTACAGATTTTCCAGAAATTAGAAAAGACCTGGAATTAATATGTTCTATGTACTTACAAGTGCTACTAATACTGAGGAAATGGTGGCTCCACTTACTGTAGCTATTTTGCTACTTATAATGTTAATTTGTCTCCATACTTGTCCTCTCTCTGCTCTGTATAAACACAGCTTTCAGTTCAGCCACAAAGTCAGAATTTTCCTCACATGACTGTCAGTCACAGCCCAATCAGTCACGGCTCTTTAGTCGTGCCGAGGAGCAGAGACTTTTTTGTCTTTTGGAGAATCTGGTTTATATTTAGCCAATTTTTAAAAGAGACAGCAGCAGTATGAAGTGATTTTGATGAAATATTAAAAGTTTCAGCTTTAATTTGGTTTAGTTTTCCGACAAAACTGAAAGATGCTCGTGACGAGGTGACCGACAGCCGGAAAAATCCAATGATTCTTCCCGTTTTTACAGTTTCTTGCTTTGATACATGGTGTAGGTTTGACGAATTTTAAAAGAATAACAAGCCTTTCAAACCTGCTGATGGATTCTGGGTTAAATAAGGGTTAAATAAATAACAAGACAAGACAAAGCATTTTTCTTCCCTATAGCAGAACGATCATGAGGAGCAGTCAGACAGTTCTCCAGCACTGACGCAGTGATGTGGATGTACGTTTGGCTTTGCAAGATGAAATATTTTGTGAGTGACACAGTGACCCCATTCCATACTGTTGGTGGAGCCTTCATGTAAAACAGCGCTGAACAATTATTTAATTTTAAATTGATATTATGTTTGAAGCAATGCTTAGCAAACCACAACGGCTGCAATGAGTTTAAACTGTTGCACAACTGTTGCGCCGCCCTTCTCTTGTGACAGTCGCACTTTTGATGGTGTTTCATCACGTTTCAGTCTGTCAATCTGTGTATAATCTAGCTATAGTTTCCCCATATCATTGAGCTCTAATGTAAAGCAGAGAAAGTTAAATATTTTCCGTAGGTGAGCACCAAGTAGAAGCAGTGTGTGCTTCAGGTGGACCCTGATGTGGCTGATCTCATGCTGACGATGCAATCTGCTGCTCGTGTTTTATCACATTATAGTTTCCATCAGACGCAAGTTGCCTACTCAGTCGCGTCAGCAACAGCTCGTTTACTCTGCCCTGCGTGGGTTTACGAGTGCATTTGATTGTGTGTGTGTTTATGAGAGCGTGTGCGGTGCTTTGTTTGGGATGAGACTGGTTTTTCGCGTCTGTACGTGCTATCGGTCCACGTCTGTTTGTTCTCCCGGCAGTTACGGCCTCTCTGGCCTCAGTTTAATGCAATCAGATGTCGCGTCCACTCCGTCTGAGATGTAAAACAGGAGAATTACTGTGCAGTGAGCTGGAGTGCAGATAACCTGAAACAACTTCGGGCTGGATTCAGGGAAATAAGGCTTTTAAAGGTCAAAGAGAGGAACGTTTTCTCAAGGAAAATGGCAACAATTAGGACTGCAACTCATTAGGCTGAATGCATTATTAATATACATACAAGTACTCCAATGATTCAGGGGAACTTCTTGAACCATTTATTTAAATGAATGGTGACAAGATTAAAGAGATAAATATATAGATAAATCCTTATAAGTTGCAAACATTATTTTGATGGGTTGTGTTGACATTATTTTGCATCAACCTAATATTTTGTGTAATTTAAACTCTAACTTCTGCATCAGTTTATTTAAAACTAAACTCAAGTTGAGATAACTTCATAAAAAAATCAACTTGAACATGTATGTTTTCTTCACCTTGATTTCAAGTCCCCTCCTCTATCTGAGCATACATGGACAGTTTCAGATGGTTCAGACTAGAAATTGTTTGCAGCCTGATTGCAGAGGAAAAAATCATAAAGGTTGTTGTAGAAGTTGTCATAACTAAAAAAAAAACACTAATGCAAACTGCTGCATACATTTTTTTCAAACTCAAAGATTACTTTTGTAGAGTTTCCTCGTGTGTGTTTTGTGTTGTGAAGAGAAATTGTGTTTTGATTCTGTAGCATGACGTAAAGGCAGCTACCAGTTACACCCTTATGTGACCTTTTGTGGGTCAGATAGTGAAGAGTTCATCAAGTCTCTTCACAGAAAAGCAAACTTGTGTGTTTTTTTTTCTTTTTTTTTATAACACTTTGAAAGGTTTTGTTCCTAAATGAGATCAACGACTTTAGTGCGTCGCTCTCGTTCTCTGAGAAAATGATTTGAATGTCATTGTAGTGATTCTCAGCCTCGGTATGCATATCAGTAACACCCTGTTGCCACAGAAACACTGGCTCCTTTATGTCGTGTTTTATAGTAATGAATGATGGCTGCTGGTTGGGAAACTCTCTGGTTGGTGCTCACATTTCTGGAAGGTGACACATGCAGTTCTGTTGAAATCTTCTTCATTCAGTTTGGCTTTTCTGTTCTCCTCAACTGACTTCCACTCTGTCCGTCCCACACCTCCCTGTCCTCCCCCTCAGCTCCTCCATGCTTGGATGGTGTTGTAGCTGAGATAAGGAGGTGAGAGGTAAATACTGTGGCTCTGTGAGAAGGGAGCTGCCTCTGCCAACATGGTTACACAAACACTGTGTTAACGTCGTCTGGGGAATATAAACTTAGATATCAGATTAGAGCGTGGCAGAGCGAACACTGGTTTGTTTCTGACTCGCCTCTGCTCTTTGCTTCCTTCTCGGCTTCTTTCTTTACTTACTGCACTCGTGTTTTTCGCACGTCTCCTTTCTCCTGTCTTGCAAAAACCAAAGCACACACTAAAACAAACAGCAGGCAATTTTCACGTTGAGCCGCTGATAGAATTTAATTGAAAGGGGATGATGTGACAAACCCGGGGAGGACAGACACTCTGACGGAGACACAAAAAGAGTTGTGACAGGCGACGGGGTGGTTGGGCGGAGAAGCTATTGTGTTCACAGGGAAACACCTTTTAGTGCAACATGAGGCCTCGGTATAAAAGAGCTACGCTGGCAGGCAGACGCAAGCAGAAGGTCTTTGGATTAGCATGGAGCTCGTTGTAAAGCACAGTGTGTATGTGAGTCCCACAGACAGACAGACAGACAGATGGACTAGCTTTGCATGCTGTTTGGGAACATACAGTACAGACAGACTGACCAACAACAGCCGATGCACGGATTGACAGGCTGGAAATTCTGAAAGGAAGCTGCATTTGTTGTCTTCAGTCACTGTCTGCGGCGTGAAAGTCCTGCATCCAAATTGCCTTCTTCAGTATTTTTTGCTGGGAGATGTTGCACACGTCAAACGAAATCACACAACTTGACCTTTCTAACCATGCTAGTTGCTTGTTTGTGTGACAAAGTGTTGAAGAGAAAAAAGCACATTTGAATTTAGACCAAACATTTACAACCTGCATTCAGCTCCAAGTTCATCTTCCCATCCATTACTCATGATCTCACCAGTGCATAAATATGTTAATATTGTGATATGTTAATGTATGCTGAGCAATCTTTAGATAGATATTAGCATATCTGTGCAATTCTGTGTTGACATCATCAAAGAGCTGAGCTGTAGTTTTGTAATTGGGCTTTTTGGATTCATATTTGTACATGCCGAAGTAATAACGCTATGAAAACAGATCAAACTTTTGCAAACTAATATCTTTACTAATTTCTTCTCTCATTTTAAACTCCTGCTTCTCGGTTGAATAAGTCCCCATCATTTCAGAATAATTATAATATAATCATATCAGAATAAACTGCAGAAGTCCCCTCTTCTAATGATATTAGTTGTTTCTCTGAGTTGGATTTAAAATTGCACCAGATTTATGCATCATCTCCACCATAGTTCTGACCCTACTTCCCAATTTGTATTAAAAAAAGAAACACAAAATAATTAATTTGCTTTTCAGTGTAATGATTGTGGTGAATCATCAATGCATGAGTAAACAGTGGTGATCCCGGTCTGTGGGTGGCCGCCAGTCGATGCTTGTTTCAGGTTGGGGTGCAAACGTTGTCCTGATTTGCCACTTTTGCAAGTAGTCCAGTTCTTAAACCAGACTCCAAACCCTTTACCAGTCATGTCTGCTGGCAGTGTTTAATGACGAGAGACATGTAAAAACATAACAGTTTTGTAATACAAAATGTTTTTTCCTTGATTTAAATGCTAATATAAATTATCTGCAGGTATTATCATAAGAAATGATGGAAGAGCTCGATAGCCTCAACTGCTCTGAAGAAAACAAGATCCAGCACGTATGACTAACCCTTATAATGACCAAGATAAAGAGCTTAAAAGTAAAAGTGGGGAATTTACCCTGAAAATAGCCTGAAGCTCACAGGGTTAAATGGTCTTATTCTAGGCTCATTAAAGTATTAATACACATAAAGTCTTTTTTTGTGAAGCCGTGACAAACGTTTGAAGTGGCACAGAGCAGCCTAAACAGATCTGGGTTTTGTAACCATTAATATTTCATTTCTGGTTTTGTGTTTTGATGTTTCACATTTACATTTCAGAAGTGGTGTTTCACTGGATGGAAGCTGCTGTTGTCAGCTTAACGTTTTAATGTTGAAATAACTTGAAATAAACTGTGAGGCAGCATTAATGAACAGGTGCGGCGTGACTGTGGGTCACTGATGTCTGCACATATCCCATTTTAAGTCCAAATGATTTCCAAAACAGGATGGGAACAAATGATCCACGGGAGACAGATGTTAAAGCAGAGAGAACCAGGTGGCCTCGGGTCTGCAGCTCATACATTTGTGTTTTGATTGATGTGATAATTCTGGTTCTGAACATCCGCCTGCGGGATAAAACCTGCGAGAGACGGAGAAGGGAGGCGTTCAGGTCCACAGAGAAACATGAAAGCAAAAGCAGGAAGACATTGATCTCCCACTGGACCTGAATGTAGCTGCGTTCAAAACGTAGAAACGACATCAAATATTTGAGACATCTTTCAGTGATTTTACATATTTTCTCTTCCTGTGCCTGCTGCTGCATCACTCCACCTCTCTCTGTGATTTCAACAAAGCTCTTAAAAACAGCAGAGCAGTAAAAATCCTGCGAGATTCTTCAAGAGGAACCTTAAACTGTATTGCTCTCTCATTCTCTGTCTCGCAGGGAGTTGATTAGCAGCACACAAAAAAAAAAAATCCCACAAATATGCAAAGAACAGTAATCCTCTGAATGTGAACGTTGAAAAGAGCGCGTCCAGAAAAGAGAAAAATAATTGCTGAAGTGATAATGGAGGGGAAGAAAGGAGTACAGTGAGGTTTTGGCCGACATGTTTTGAATGCAGCTCACATTTGCATGAGATTTGTGTGTGTTTGTTGATGTTCAAATTAGGGCACCAGTGTCAGATGGGATTTATTAACCTATTAACCCCTTTCATCCCGGTGTGAGACATTTGCTCAGACCTCGGTTTAAAACAAAGCCTCGCTGGCAATATTATTTTCTCCCTCTGACGTTAGTTTGGAAACAGATTTCTTCCCCTTCCTTCCTCCCCTCACTCCTCGTTCCATTAGAAGAGAAAGGAGCGAGCGAGGAAGGACAAGGGTTGAAAGGCAGGAAAGGGGTGAGCGGCGAGGTACAGGAAGAGAGGGACGAGGGTGAGGGAGGGAGAGAAAGGAAGGCAAGTGCTGTTAAAGGCTGCCATGTTGCTGTCAGGAGACATTCATGCTGCACTGTTCAGTTTTTCCTCCTGGTTTTCTGTTTGTTTCTGACATTCAGTTCTAATAGAAGCTTGTCGTTCCTTTCTTCTTCTGCTTGTCTGGTTTCAATCAACTCCCTGCTTTTTTCACCTCACCAGCAGCAGGTTTTAAAGGAAGGTTCTCTTTTTTTAAAAATGTCCAAATTATTTTTCAGAGGAAAAACAGAAAGAATTGATGGCTTTATTAACTCTAAGACCATCCTCGAACATATCCAGCGCTCTGCAGAGAAAATTCACCTAAAATAAGCCCAAAATTGCAATATTATGTCAAAAATCTTTCAAAAATAAACCATTTGCACCCAGATCCTGTAAAAACACAAGAAAAATTCTGTGCAACTGAGAAGTCTGAGTGACTCCAGTGACAAAAACTGAGTGAATGTTTAGCTGAGCTGCAGGCCGTGTTTACGTAGTTGAATCATAAAATAAATGCAGCACAGCTCAAAGACAATGAACAGAGGAGCATGTTGTTGGACGATACATTCAGCATGGTGACACATCTCTCTCGTGTGGAAAAGTGCTTGTAGGGGTTGTAAAAATGTAAATAGGCCCAGTCAGACAGTTTCTATAGCATGTGGATCCCATTTTTTCCTGTTTGTTAACACTAGTAATGTTGTACATGTTGATTCCAGGTTTTTTTCTTTCTTTTTGGTGGAACAAATAATATGAATCCAGCTTTTATGTTGCCCTTTTTCATGATTGCTGCATCATAACTTTGTCTCCTCCTTCTAGTCGTGGTTGTGCTGTTTCCATTGAGGTGCAGGACTTTATGTTGCAGTGAAAAATGAGGAAAATGTGACAGCAGCAGAAAAGTAAAGAAATTGCTTGGGGTTCAGGAGGTTGAAGGGGATGTTTCTGACTTGACAAGTAGCTCTCATGGAGGAGACGGATGACGTAGTTGTTGGAAATCAGTTATGAGGGGAGACGGAAGATGAGAACATCTCTAAAGCCGTGATAACAAGTTTGAAAACTGCGTAGCTGAGCAACATCGTGCATGATCCTCAGCATATTCCCTTTTTTTTTTTTCTCTCTTTTCTCTTATATTCCTCACAATAGCAGTCAATAAAAAGCTGCAGCGTTTCCTTGTGCTTTCATTCCTGATTCTCTGTGTGTATACATGAAGAACAAACACACTCCTCATCTGCCCTCATCATGAAATTGATTGTCTTTGAGTGATGTTTTGGACACAAGCCCCAGCTATTCCTCTCTCCAGTCTTGTTACCTTATCTAGACATCGAGCATCTGTTGAGGCACAATATACACCAAAGACACAGCTTAGTTTGGAAATAAGGACCTTTATGTAGCATTTATGTAGCTCTTTTTTAAATCAAGAATACTTATGAGACTAATAGAATCACGTGTTAAACCAACCCCAGAGTTGCTCCAACTACATGCTTGTTGTTAAACAGCGTCACAGTGTGTGACCTGATTCGCTACCGGCCATAAAACCGTTGGTATGCGGCGAGATCCTGTGGTCTTCACTCTGCTGCTCAGAGATCCCGACGACATATTTTCTCAATCAGATTCCGGCTGTAAATAATTAGAACCGCATTTTACACGTGGGGTTTCTGATTCGTCTGATTTCAAGTCAGTGTGGCTCAGTAGGAAAAATGTGAGGTCACATTCTTAAATTGTGATCAAACCGCTCCCACACAGCCCTGATGAATCAGACGAGCCGAGTGTTAAGCTTGGAATAAATATTAGTTTAAGGATGTTTGTCAGCCTTAACTTTGATTTGTTGTTTATTTAGGTTCTTTGATTCAGTTTATGAAGTTTTTTTTTTAGCCATGTTGACATGTTCAGACGGTGTTTTTTAGTCGACACATCATGAGTAAAATAAGCAGTCGATGGCGTGACTTAAGCATTTCCTCAAAACTGTCACTTAAAAACAGAGATTGACAGTTTTACGGTTTCATATGTAACAAAGCTAAAACACGAGTCCTTTTAACTTGCAGTGGGAAACTTTTTGGATCATTATTCTTCTTCATCTTTGGTTTTAACTCACAGTGTAAAATGTACAGTGTTGCAGTAAACTTAGATAAAAAAAAATATATATATATGTAATGTTTAATGAACAACCAGAGATGGGCTTTAATGTCATGGAGAAAAAGCTGCCTATGAAATGTGCTCCACTGGTTCAAGAACACGACTGTTAAATACTAACTCAGCTTCACTTCAAGGATGGAGCCAGCGTTCAGTAAGGATGAAAAATAGTAAAAGTCACGCTTTATTTATTAATGCGAGTCCTCAGTGTTGGTCTGACTGTGATAATAGTGGATTTTTGTATTTAAAATCAGACTTTGTGGACTGTAAACCAATACTATCCTTTAGTAAGACTTCAATCATCTTTTCATCTTCACCAAATGTGTGATAAGTTTCTGCTCATTTTTTTCATCTCTACTTCAAGCAGACATTTCCATCTACTGTTTGCATTCATTTTCTTTATTTATTGTTCTGCTCACATGTTTTTGTGAGGCATCAAAGATGTGAAATGTGAGATAGTTATACAAGATTTTTTTAATTCCTGAAAGCTGTATCTGTTTGTAACACATATTCTTTCCTGCCTTTTAAACTGTTGGCTTTCTAAAATCCCCTCTCCAGTCATTGATTAGGACTCATCTCAGTGTCTCAAATTCTTATTTTGTTTCGTATTTTGAAGTTTTTTGGCATGAATTATGGAGTAATTATAGGAAGGACAGTGATACAGGAAGCCCCACAGTGCAAGCTGAAACTCCAGAGGTCTCAATGTGTGTTTTTGAGATTGTCATTGGTGGAAATGCAGCTTCTAGCATGTAAAAAAAAAACAAAAACACTCGAAACACTTGATGTTCTTCACAGACCTGTCATGGCGAACAGTATTCAACCCTTCCAGTTTTACTCAGATCTACTTTCATCCCGGCGTTTTTATCGCCTGTCCACACCAAACTGTGGCTGAAGTGACGAAGCCAGTGTGGGTTTGCAGTCCAGATGGAGAGATTTGAGTAGGAAGAAGGGAAGGACGGGAGAAACGAGGAGGCAGCTGTGGTCGAAAAGGAAAGGGGGAACAAGAAGAAGAGTAGGAGTAGGAGCAGCAGGGACAGGATGACAAGTTTGCTGGTGATAGTGGAGTTAGCTGAGTTAAGAGTGTGCTGGCTGAGGTGGGGAAGAATGACAAGTATGTGGGACATTTTCCAGAGCTGTGGTTTGGTGGATTCAGAAAGAGAGCAGAGAGGGCGGCTGAAATAGAAAGAAACAGAGAGAAAACACAGACAGAAGAGGACCGAAACGTAGCCTACAACACATTTATATACATGCCGGTTCTATGCGGGGATGATGAATGGTTGTACTTTCCCTGTTTTCTTTGCCTTTTCTGCCCCCCTCGCTCCCAGACACAGCAGGATAAGCAGAGGGTGGGGCAGGTCAGGCTGCAGTCATTGTTGTTCTGGCCGACAGACTTCCTGCTCCGACGCCCATCTCTGCAACACAGCTGCATCCAAAGTGGACGCAAACTGCTCACTCATGTTTAATCGTGCGCGCAGATTCATACCTGTACAGCTCTGCTTTACAACCGCATAATTACGCCGCACTTCTGCATCACATAAGTACACGCTGGAGCTGCTGGCACGCAGAGTCTGTAGTTTGATGCCGTATTTAAACCAGATGAGCAGAAACCTGTAAATCCTTTGATTATGACCCACTGCCGAGACTCCTCAACAGCTTCCACTCGATCCACAAGAGCAGGTCCGTCCTCAACACGTCATAAATCCAAGTGTGAGGCTGTGAAAGCTTTAAAAAGGCAACTATGTTCTGAATAGTAATGAAGGAAAGACGCTCAGATTTCGGTTTTCATGTGTTCGAAATCTCGCAGAAATTCCACAAACACATTTCAGCTTCACAATATGCACTCAGCTATAACCTTAAGATCAGCTATGCCTATCTTGACCTCAGTTTTGGTCAATTCTTGTTATAAAAACGTCCAAGTATTAGGTTTAACTTTCTAAAATGTGTGGAAAGTCTAACTGGTCATTATATGTCAGTTTCACGGTCTTAGATTTTCAAGGTTTTGTTTAAAACACATGCTTTTGTCCCACCAATAGAAAAAAGAAAGAAGTGGTAAATGGTTTTGAAAAACACCGGGTCTTTTTGTACCCTCAGAATATAAATTATAAGCTCAACATCCACTGAATCCGTTGTGGAAAATGCAATTAGGCCCATATATGTTTCATTATAGTTTCTCACACTTCCACCAGGAATTGAAGCAGAAAAGACACAAATTGGTGCATAAAAGTGATTCATGGAACACTGTACTCCCTGAGAATTAGGAGAGCCTCAAGGAACTCTGGGAATGTTTAAGGAACACTGTTTGCTTGTCGGGTTCCTGAGGGAACCTTTAACAGCTCAGAGAAGAGGTTGTCTGCATCGCTATATTTCAACATGTAGTATGTTTGGTTCATTTTATTACAGAATGAAGCGACTGACAGTGTTGTGCTTTATTTTATTTATTTATTTTAATATAGAACTGATTTTTAAATCTCAATATTTGCAGAACCCGTTTGTATTCTGAGGACAAACTCACTGTTGCTGTTTTGACAGGGATTGTCTTTTTAAAACCGTCTTTATCTGAGTGTATCCCAGGTCAGGCTTCATTTTTCCATGAATTATGAAACATACTGAGGAGCTATTTTAGGCTATATTTTGTTTTACATTAAATTATTGAGCTCCTTTTAACAATATTGAAGATTTTAATGCAAGTTTTAGAGACTGGTTTTGTGTATTTGGGCAAAATGGGATCTTGTGTGACTTTCTAACAACAAATTTGTGTGCAAATGACTCGGCACAATTATATCCATGTATTTTCCATTAATATTAGAATTGAAGCCTGGTGCTTAAAATTTGTGTTGTTTTTTTTATGTTTTCACCATAAATTGATCCAGAAGTGGCACAAAACAGTGCCTAATTTTTTGCCTGAATGTAAATAAAGTCTCTCCATTTTATTGAGGAACATCTACAGTATTGTCTTAATATTTTTCTTACTTTTGGAGCGAAGAGATGAACTAAATGGTGTTAAATAAGACTATAAAATGGAACACCAAACCCCACAGAATAGTTCTTTGAATAACTTTTCTGTTAAGTTTGTGGAGTAACCTCTGCTGCAGGAGTTCCCCGGGAAACAGATCCTCACCCTCGTCGTGTAACATGAACACATCTTTAACATTTCATAGTGAAAACAGAGAAGGATTCATTTATTTTCCGATGTTTTCTCTTGTATTTGAAACAATTACATGCAGCAGATTATTAGTTTAGTATTCCATGACTGTGGGAGCTTTCTGGCGTCTTCTTCCAGGCTGTAGTGGTATTTCACAGAAACCCCAAACCTTCATTTTCACATTTTCCCCCTCACTCTCTTTAACTGCTCCCCCTCCTTCAGTGTTGTCTCACCAGCGATGTTCCCGCAGGCCTCGGCTTCACCTCAGTCTGCAGTGTGTGTGCGTCCTGGATGTGCACATGCAGTTCATTGTGTATGTGCGTGTCTCTTTGTGTGGCCGTCGGGGTTTGGCTGCTGCAGCATCACAAACCACCATCAGACCTAATTCAGCCTCTGTGGGCCTTTTCTAAATGTCAGGACTCCTCAGACGCTTTACTGACAGCGACCCCCCGCCCCGCCGAGCTTCTCCCACGGACCAGAGACGGCCTAATGGGAAGCTCTCCTTTGTGGTGGTTTCCAGTGTTCCCGCTGGTCAGGGACTTGGTGGAATACCGTGAAATTGCGAAGCTTGTTTTGTGGATTTGGCAAACTGTTGATTACAGCATGATGGTTTACAGGAATTTAGTAGGATGCTGTTTCTTTTCTGACATTTCATTGCATTAGCTGTTGGTTTAGGGTTGTTTTTCTTCACGGTGAGACCAACTGCAGTCACTGTTTATCCCTTCAGAAATCAACACCAGCAAACCAAACAAATGTTATAGGTCAGGGAGGCATTCCAAATCGTGAAATGTAAACCTGAAACTGTAAAAAGAGAAAAAATCATGTAGAAATCACACAGTTTTGTTGTGGGGAGGGCAGAGTGGAGCTGTGTTGGGTCAGGGCTGCAATAAATTCTTATTTTTATTGTGAAGTAATCCCTTAAGTGATCCTGGAATTTGGTGAATATAAAATGCCTGAAAATAGTTTAAAATGCCTGTCACAATTACCATGGGCCAAGTAATGATGTTCAATTGCTTCTTTTGATTGAACACCGTTATGCAAAGCAAATGTGTGAGTTTTATGCTACAAAACTGAGGAAAGCTGCAACCAGTGGATGTGTGCAACTTTTTCATGATAAATTACGAATAAATGAGTGGTTATGGGTTATTAATTAAATAGCTCATTTGCATAAAAATGCAATTCAATCCATGAACTGTATATAAAAGACAGACTTGGCCTCTGGGTCTGAAAAGTAAAGCTTTAAACCTGCATTCTCTCTAATAGCCAGCAGGGGGCGACTCCTCTGGGTGCAATAAGAAGTCTAGTTTTGAGGGAAGAAACTACTTCTCATTTGATTTAGTAGCTCAGTAAACATTTAGGTAATGAGTTTATGGTTTTAATTGCTAGTTTCAGGTCTTCTTCAATACATTGTGATGTTTATTTTGTACTTTACGGTTCTATTCAGAAGAAAACAGACAATAAAGCTGCAATAGGTTCGAGCAGTCACTCCCGTGTCACCATGGGAGCTGGCCAAAATCCAAACTCGGTTCTTTTTTAAAACATAGCTTTCTCTATGCATTTTGGCTTTTTATCCACATAAAAAAAGCAATTTTCAGATGAAGATATTCAGAGACTCTGTTTGCGCTGTTGACTGGTATTGACAGAGTTTTTTTGTGATGAATGTGCCGTTACCTCCTTTGTTGAGGTGATTTTGTGCAATATGGCATAAACAGTGCAGATGCTAATCTTGTTAGCAGGACTTTAAATATGTTTAGACATATATATATAAAGCTGCTCTTCCACTATATTGAGGAACAGAGGCATCACAATGAATATAAATCCTTGTTTTCTCAACACACTGTTGTTGTTAACCTCCCAGAACCAGTAATAGCATGTTCTAGGCTTCTGATTGGAAAACAGGGCTTTAGCATTGGGGTTACTTTACTGCCTGCTGTTCTCATGTGCTCATGACAGCGCTCCATTGTGTTTTTTTGTTTTCATGTGGACAAATATTTTTGATTTTTTAGAAAAAAGGAAGATAAACCACCATTTAAAATATATATATCTGTGTACATGTGGACTAGGGCTACTAGTACTGCTGCTTGTGATAGGCCAGACTTTGACTATGGATTTGGCTGCAGTAGTGGCACAGTTTCGGTCTGAGAGGAGGTGTATTGACTGACCAGGGAAGTCAAGTCTGGTCGTCTTTAGCGTCGGATGGCTGCTTCTATTGTCATCACAAGATGGCTCCAGCTCTGCACTGTGACGCGTATGTGTGAGTAATGTGGTCGGACAGGCGAGGTTGTGTGTGTATTTTTTATAAATGTGTGTTAGTGTGGGTCGGTGGGTGTGAATCTGGGTGTGTGATTAAGTGAAGGTTGTGTGCATACTGTAGAAGTGTGTTAGTGTGTGTCTTGTCGACTCAGCCTTTTCCAGCCAGCCCCTTACTCGTCTAAACCTCTAATCCCCATAATCCCCCCTCTCTCTCCCTCCTTTATTTTCTCCTCACCCCACCCTCGTTTTTCCAGCTCCCTTCCTGTCTCCCACTCCTCTCTTATCTCCACACATCCCTCATTGTGTCTTTTATTCCTTAACATCCAGTCTCCTCAATATGTGGGTTCATAATGTGGAGAATTTCTGACTGCTGAGAGTGACGACTGTGTGTTCAAATAACCACTGTAGACTCCTTTTTTCATTCATTATTGATACTATAAGCCAATAAAACAGTCAGTTAATAGCATCCCTGCCCTTTGTGTCTTCTTCTCGCAGGCCGTGGAGAGAGAGCAGGTAGACAGCATTCAACCAAAGCTGCAGCACGTCAACGCAGTGGGTCAGGGTCTGATCCAGAGCGCCGCCAAACACACCGACACCCAGGCGCTGGAGCACGACCTGGAGACCACCAACCTCCGATGGAACTCACTCAACAAACGGGTACGAGTCTGACAAACCAGGAGAGATTTAAGAACAACATCGGGAGCGAGCAGGTGCATCGGTTCAGACTGTAGCTACCTGCTCCTGATGAAGCTTTTAAAGGTTCTATGTGCAACGTTGAGAACCACTGGATGTCATGAGAGCAACAGCATCTCAGGCCAGAACAAATGGACACACCAGCCACACCTACTCCCTCACTTCACCTCACTTAGAAAGCATTTTCAAACAATCAATCAGTCAAACTTTTTTTAATGTAGCACTCGTCTGACAAATCAAAGTGCTTTACAAATGAACGACAAAACATTAGATGGTTAAAATAGATTTAATTCACACCAAAACAAATGAATATATTTACATATTTGAGACTTCTTTGATATTTCCTGCACTTTACCAAATGCACAAGTATGTGTGTAATGAATACACTGTATCATTCCTTACGCTGGATCAAGAGTTTACAGCATTTTAATTTACTGTCTAACATATACACAACCATGTCTCCCGTCCTCAGGTGGCCGAGCGGATCGCACAGCTGCAGGAGGCCCTGCTGCATTGTGGGAAATTCCAGGATGCTCTGGAGCCTCTGCTCAGCTGGCTGAACGACACGGAGGAGCTGGTGGCCAATCAGAAGCCGCCGTCCGCCGAGTACCGCGTGGTCAAGGCCCAGATCCAGGAGCAAAAGGTAAGAATTGTAATGTTTGTTCAGAAACAGAACCAGGAGATTTACCACGTAAAGCAGTATTATAAGACTTGTTTTTGGTCATTAGAGGTGCAGTGATTAAAGCAGTGATCAGTGATCACAGTCATCTGAACGCTTAGATTCTGCCTCCCACATTCTCCTCTTCTACCTTTGAGCCAGCTGTACTCTACAAATTAAAAAAGATTTTCATTTTTACATTTTCTAGGTTATTTGTTTTTAAATATTAATATGAAAATCCAATCCTCTATCAGACAGGTTTGATTGCAGTATTATTGATATTCAGATGTCCTCAGTGTCCTTCAGTAACAAACAACATCAAATAGATATTTGAATGACAAGCGCACAGCAAACACACAGTCGATGATCCGTCTGCCTGGCATCCACTCGGCCCCAGTTGACTGTCTGCCAGTCAGACTGGCAGAAAAACAGACGCACGCATGCATGGTGGATTTGTATTGTTTTCAGAGACACACTCACACACACACACTTTTCCGTGTTTATCCAACATACATTTCCTGTGTTTGTGCACATAAGAGTGCCGCAGTCTCGGCCAGCGATCAATCACATGTGTTTACATCCGTGACGGAGAGCCGTGTTACCGTTTGGCTCGGAAAGAGAGTAAACTGTAGAGAAGTGCATTCATGGGCTGAGCGGAGCTGTTTAAAGCCGACAGAGGCGCTTTCTGAGCTGGAAGGAAGGAAAATCCACGTATGTTGTTTGCAAAAGTGAAAATATTTGGACTCCAAGTAAATTAAATGAAAGATTGTTCCATATCTGCCTATATTAAAGCAGCACCGACCCCTAGATACCAGCTGACAAAACTCCATCGGTAACAATTTTGTAGATGACTGTCCCCTTGAAAAAAGAAGGGAAGGTTAAAAGTTACGTGCTGATTTTGGTAAAACGGATGAAAATCATGCGTTTTTAAAATTAGGAGAATTCTACAATAAAATCTGTACATTTCATTCCTGACTACATGTTTTCACAGACGTACATCAGTCGAGTTGTTTTTTTCTGAAGCACATCTTCTGACTTGTTTTCGTCTCAAGTGTAAACTCACTGTCCTTCTGCAAACATGGAGGAATGTGTTTCTCAGTTTGGATTTGATAGTGGAACATGTTGACGGGAAGAAAAATACTGTCAGATGGAATTAGGCTGTGTATTCAGGTGCACCTGGACGAACAAATGCAGTCTTGTGCATAAGTCTTAATGCCAGCATCATTATAGCATTCTGTCGCTCTTTTGGACAAGTTCAAGTTACTTTATCGTCATTTTTGAGGGAGGAAGCGGTCTAATATTAGCAGCCAATAGCAGGCTTATGCACACAGCCTGCATTCGGTGACTCAGATTAGCAGTTATTTTCCCATTTACTAACTCTGGACATGTATAAATCCTGGATAGACGGCAGGTGGACAACAGTGATTTTCTCTGCAGTTCTGACTGTCTGTTGTCTTCTGTCCTTTCTGGTGTCTGTTTCAAACCAGGCAGTAATGAAAGTGCAAAGAACAAACAGGATATTTGCTGTGTAGAATTTTGAAACCTCTAAAGAATGAATCGTGCCAATTAATGCGTGCTTTTCTGTCCCTCAGCTGCTCCAGAGATTGTTGGATGACCGCAGGCCGACGGTGGAGATGATCCGGGCCGAAGGAGAGAGAATCGCCACCACGGCAGACACTCAGGACCGAGAGAAGATCCAGACACAGCTGCAGAGTCTAGCAGAGAGATGGACCGACCTGCTGGACAAGGCCGGCGGCAGGTAAAGATTCTCTGCTGCACAGGTTTAAGCTCTGATGTCGGCCGACGTTTCAGCATTTTGACGTATCCTGGGGCGAGTCACAAACTCCAGAACCTGTAATTTGATCTCTGACCTCTGCTGCAGAGCATGAAAGAGAGATGGAAACTTTTAGTAGTCAACACTGAGGTGTCACATTTTGTCCTTTGAAAAGGCAGCGCAGATAAAATCACAGCAAACCGTAAGTGGCAAGTTTATCTTGCTGTAAATATGCGGTTTAGGAAAGTAGTCGGTGGTTTACCTCAGCATCATGTTATCTTGTGGTTTCTTTACTGTTTCTGTTTCATGTCAGAGTGTCTCTTATGTTTTTAAAGAAAAAAAATTCCCATTAGTGTTGGTTTCTGTGGTCTACAAGTGGTTTCAAAGGCTCTTCTGTTCACGAGGGAAACGAACGATCCCTTCAGGGGAATTGTACACGACCATACATGATAGATTTACAAAGTGCAGTGACGAGGTTTGATTTCTCAGACGCTCGTGTAAAGCAGTGTCATACTGTATAATGTTACCACACATTCATGCCTGACAACATGCTGCAAGGCATGGTATAAGAATGTTGGTCATGTCGCTGGAATTTATCACACTGTCTGCTATGATCGCATGTACAGACACATACACACAACTGCCTTCAGTACAAACACACTATAAGCTTCTCTTGGCACTAACATATATATACACACAAAAAGATGAAAAGATGCGTTTTCTCACCACTGTCTCTAACACACTACAATAATCCGTTTTATCTGTTCGCAAAATACTTAAAATCTAATTATATTTATGTAATAAAAGCTTCATGAATGTTTATTGAATTGCGTTGTGAAAAAAAGATGACAGCTGTAAGACACAAACTCAGAACCAAATCTTGCAATAACGCAGATCAAAAAAGAAAGAGTGAAAGCAATAAAATGCCAATAAAGGTACGCCTCCTTCTCCTCATTCGTCTCTGTCACCACCTCCCTTCTCAGGCAAAGGCAGTTGGAGGAGCTGCAGGTTTTGGCTCTTCAATTCCACGAAGCCCTGGAGCCGCTGGGCGAATGGCTGAGCGCCACCGAGAGACGCCTGAGCTCCGCCGAGCCGATGGGAACCCAGACGGCCAAGATCACCCAGCAGATCGTCAAGCACAAGGTACCGGTTGGCCCACAGACCTGACCTGGTTTTTTACAAAGACGAAGCGTCCGTCCTCGTGAACTCACAAGGAGGCAGCAGTTGTGTTAAAATGCACATTTATTCACATTCTAACTGGAGACAAAGGGGAAGAAAAGGAACCACAAAGTATTTCTTTACAACTCACACATTGCCTCTTACAAGTTCATGTCTGGTTGAGTTTTTGGTTTTCATCAGGGATGTCCCCATCAAGTTTTTTTTTTTTACTTGTTCTTGATCTGATTGGATATTTTGTATTTGCCAATACCCAATAATGTTTTCCTAGATAATTTCAAAATATAGTACCACTTACTGTTTAATACTGTAGCGACCAGAGCTACTAACTAGTAAAGGAGCACCATGATAGAGACTTACTGACCTCAGGCCAGCGAACAAGTGTTCAGTAAGGTTAGAATAAAGTCAGACAGTCATTCTACTCCTCAGTGGAACATCTGATGGCCATTTCCGAAGCTTTTTGTAATGTTTCCAGTTGACAACAGATGCAAACAAAAAATTGGGCATCTGTTGGCATGAATACTGACCGCTTTGAAATTCCCATGTTTGGCTTAGGATCAGGCTCAGAACATCCCTCGATCTCATTTCTGTTGTTTCCATTTTTAAGTTATTTTTTTAAGTTCTGTAAGCCACTCGGTCATCCTTTGATGTTTATGTTTTCGTTTTAATCTATGATTTATCATCTGCATGCTCATGTTTTGAGTTTTCATCCATCTTCTTGTTGTTTTGCTTTTCATTTCTCACTTTCCTTTACATCAAACACACACACACACACACACACACTTCCCAGGCGCTCCAAGATGACGTTTCCTCCCGAGAAGCTGAGGTCGACCACCTCGAGTCTCTCAGCCAATCGCTGACGCCGCTCAGCTGTGCGGCCGATCAGGATTGGTTGAGCGAGCGGGTGGGGGCGGTGAGGTCGGGTCACTCGGAGCTCGCCGATTGGTGCTCGAGGCGGGCGGGTCTGCTGGAGCAGGCGCTGGCCAACGCTCAGCTGTTTGGGGAAGACGAGGTAGAGGTGCTGAACTGGCTGGCCGAGGTGGCTCAAAGGCTGGCTCAGGTCTCCGTCCAGAGCTACCAGCCTCAGCTGCTGGCCGAGCAGCACAAACACTTTCTGGTACGACTTCATGAACACGCCGAGGCTCCGCTGCAGCGCTCACCTCATGAGACAGGACAACAGCTCTTAGAAACAAATACTGGGAGTATGGTATAGAAATAATAGTTTTGGTATCACATGCAGCAAGTAAAACTAAAATAAGCCACAGATATTTCTACATATGACTGTATTTTTAAATGACAAGGTGATTTAAAATCTGTAAAGGCTGCAGAAATTCTTAAAGCATTTAACCCTCTGAACCTCAAGTAGGTTTGGGGCTTTTTTTTTTTTTTCGAGTCACATTTTTCATCACTGTGAGACAATTTTTCCCTGTAATATAAAATCCTGCAGCTCTATGAAAAGAGCACAACCGTGACTAGTATAGAGCTTAGAAATGTCTTCTGTGCTGTATATTACAGATATAATGTCATGAGTCATAAAAAAAAATGAAACAAAAGCTGAAAGTTGATAATCCACTATTTTTTTTTAATGTTTTTACAATTTTCCTCCCTAACAAATGGTGTAATTTGGGTACATTTTTTTCTAGCTTGTCTTTCAAACCTGCTGGCAGGTTTTACGGTTCAGAGGGTTCAATCAGAAACAGATTCTGGCGGCACATAATACACAATAGTGTCAAAATGAACTATTGTCTTATTTAGAAGGTATAAATGCTGTTTTGAAAAGTTGCAGAAAATGTTCACATCGTAGTTGTAATTGTGGTTTTGTAGCACAAGTGAGAAATGTTTTTATCTTGTAAGTGTTAATGCTCACTGTTTGTATTCCCTCAGTCTCTGAATGAAGAGATCTTGAGCAGAAAGAAAACTGTGGATCAGGCCATCAAGAACGGACAAGCTTTACTCAAACAGACCACAGGTAATCTTCTAAACCTCATCACGTTTCATTATTTCAAGATGTGTTTTTCAGTTGTGTCCATTTGGTGTACTTCAAATATTTTGATGAACAGCCGCTAAAATAACAAAGCAAGTTGTGTGTTTGTTCTGCCGAGGGATAAATGCGCTTCCCAATCAGTGTCTTTAATCAAGTTAACTCAGTGTTTGTACAGATACAGAATGCCCAGCCTGACACACTTGACAGGCAAACGCTGTTTTTAGCTGCAGATTTGCATCCAAACCACACATTTTTCGATCAGCAGTGAACCAAACTGGAACATCTGGTTTGTGTTTCTCTTTTCCTTCCATCATATTAGCCATGCTGACCGCTAGCACTATTAGCGAGTTGATTGTTGGTCTGCCCATGAAGACGCTTTGTGCGTCTACTGTCATATTTTAGGCAGACAAATGTTGTGGCCATGAAAGCTGTGCCAAGCTGTCAAACTGATTTTACAGAATATGTTTGCAATATTGGAATTTGATGAGAAAATGAGGATAAGGACTCAAAAAAGGGTTCAGCAAACAATTACTAGAACAACTTAACAAGGAGTTTGGTTTGACTATATGCTCCAGTATGTCACACTGTATATAAACAGACATCCTGAAAAGATAAACTATCCAGTTGAAATGTAAAAATGTGTAATTAGACCCTGATTGAACGGTCATGTGTCCTCCTGCAGGTGAGGAAGTCCTCCTGATCCAGGAGAAGCTGGATGGCATCAAGTCTCGCTACGCTGAGATGACGGCCGGCAGCAGCAAGGCCCTCCGCACCCTGGAGCAGGCCCTGCAGCTGGCCACGCGATTCGCCAGCGCCCACGACGACCTCAACCAGTGGCTGGACGGCGTGGAGGCGGAGCTTAACAACGTGGAGCCCGACGCCACGCCTGCCTACCAGGAGAGACAGAAGGTGGGAGGAGTGTTTGTGTGTGTCACTGTCGTCCATCTCTGAAAACCTTTTTGAGAAGTTCACAAAAATGAACCTACAGATGAAGAAACATTCATTGATAGCAGTTGTATGAGTTGTAAGGATGTCCCGATTGAGTATTTTTGGCTATCGATAGAAGTTGCCATTTTCCTAGATAATGTGCACTGTAAGTATTGTAACCTCTTAGTGTTTGAAGCCAGCCAGAGGAAGTGCACACTTCCATGTTGGCAGGCAAAGAGCATTGTTGGAGTTTGGCTAGTTAAGGAGCACCATGGTAGAGACTTGAGGCTTATTGACCTCAGACCAGCTAATGAGTGATAACTTAAGCTGAGTTTAGGTAAAATAGCGTATCTGCATCACAGAGGAACATCAGATATGTGTTCTTGTGGGTGTTTTTTTTACATTTCTTTGTGAAAACTGATACCAAAGTATCAAAGTGTTGGGCACAACCGATCGTGGAAACAGCCATGTGATCAGGCCCCAGAAATCCCTAATTAGCTGTTTTGTTTTCAGTGTTGTAAACCAGTTCAGTTGATTCGAAATAAAAGGAAATCACATAAACTACTAAAAATAGCAGCAGCAGCAGCAACTCTTTGTGTCTTTAAAATACCACACCACCACATCAAGCTTAACAAGAGCTATTAAGTTACAGTATTTAGATGTGATTGTATAAATGTTCCAGCGTTTCACATGAGACTCATCGCTTCCTGGTATACTGGTGACTCTGCTGCTGAGTCACCTGTTTAGAATAAGAGTTTGGAACAACAGTGTAAGACTCTGCATCTATCTGCTGCATCCATTCCCATGTACACATCACTTTTTGTTGTTGTACTTTGCTAAGATGCAGCTCTTTTTCTGTATTATTTAGTTTTTTCACCTGTTTTTTGGGACATTTGAGTTAAAGTATGTAACCACGGTGCTTAACTAACAACTCGATAAAACTTAATCATCCACATCTTACAGTTTGTAAAGATTATTCTTCTGGGTTTTTTTGTCCCCACTATGAAAAAATGTTGCTTGAAAAACAAATTTAATGACAGCTCCTGTCTGTAATGACATTTTCAGCCTTTCCAATATCAACCTACCCACAGCTGAGTTACCATAGAAACATTGATTTCTGGGAACTCAATAACAGTTTGTAAAAGCTTTAAAAGGATTATTGCCATTTAATTTTTTGCCTTCCAGTTTATTCACTTTGCAATGACATTTAATGTGCTCCCAGTTTACCTTTCACATGTTCTTGAAAAGCACCTTCAGGCAGCAGATGATGCTCTGAAGGCCATTTAGACTTGTTGATGTCAGGTTTTTGTTTTTTAAGTGTAATCATTAGATGAATTTGTAAATCTGTTCCTTTGGTTTGACTTTTGCAGGAGCTGAAGAAAGTGTCAGCAGAGAAGCGTCTGGTGTTGGACACGGTGAACGAGGTGGGCAGCGCCTTGCTGGATCTGGTACCATGGCGAGCCCGCGAAGGCCTGGACCGCCTGGTCGCAGACGGCAACCAGCGCTACCGCCAGGCTGATGACACCATCACTCAGCGGGTGCAGCTGGTACAAGCCGCCATCCAGAGGTCACAACAGGTACTACAAGGAGCTTTAACCGATTTAAACTTGCTTTATATTTGTCCTTTTTACTGTTGGCACTTGAATTTGTTGACTCCTCCCTTCAGTACGAGGAGGCTGTGGATGCAGAACTCGCCTGGGTTGGGGAGACGGAGCGCAAGTTGGCGTCTCTGGGGCCCCTGAGCCTGGAGCCTGACGTCACCGTGGCTCAGCTGCAAGTGCAGAGAGCGTTCAACATCGACATCATCCGACACAAAGACACCGTGGATCAGCTCCTCAACACCAGAGACGACATCCTGGAAACCTGCAGCGACGCTCAGAAGGACGCTCTGATGGTGCGTCACTGGGGGGTTGTTTACTTTGATGAGACGGGAAGAATGAAGTCCACAAGAGAAACTGACTTGTGATCTGTAGAGCTACAGTGATCAGTGGATCAGCTGTTAAAGCAATAACCAACTGTTTGGAAAATCACCAGCTCACAGTTTTTGTCAACGGGCAGACACCCTCTCTACTTTTGGAATGAGGCTTAAAACTTTTGTTTTTGATAAAGCTTCGAGTTACGGCTGCTCAGATGAACCTGAACTAACGTATTAGAGCTACAACAATTAATAGATGAGCTGTCAACTTTAAATTTAAATTAATCACTAACATTTTGGCTCGTTGATTAATCAGTTTGAATCTTTTCCTTCTCTGTGACAGTGAACTGAATATCTTTGAGTGTTGACAGAGACATTAGAGGAAACAATGATCACCTGATTTTTCACCATTTTCTGACATTTTACAGAGCAAACAACTAATCACTATATTAAGAAGATAATCAATAATCATTAATTGCATCCCTAGTTATCTGTAAGAAATAATCAATAATGTGTAAATGTTTCATCTCCGTCCTCAGGTGAAGACAGATTCTCTGAGTGCTCGTTATGATGCTGTGAGTCAGAACCACAGCGAGCGGTTCTCAGCTCTGGAGCAGGCCCAGGTTCTGGTGGCTCGGTTCTGGGAGACCTACGAGGAGCTCGAGCCCTGGTTGGGTGAGACTGAAACCCTCATCACCCAGCTGCCACCACCGGCTATCGACACCGACGCTCTCCGCCTGCAGCAGGACCAGATGAGGGTAAGCCAGGATGTAGAATGTCACACTTCCATTTCTTTTCTCTCAGTTTGTCACTTAGTAGGTTTCAGCAAAACATCTATTCACTGTCCATGTTCTTAATGTCCTCCACAGCTGCTCAGGGAGTCCATTGCAGAGCACAAACCCCACATCGACAAGCTGCTGAAGATCGGACCTCAGCTGGCCGAGCTCAGCCTCCACGAGGGAGCGACGGTGATGCAGCGCTACACCGACGCCGAGAGACGATACCTCGCCATCAAAGAGGACGTCAAAGGTCGCGCTACTGCTCTAGACGAGGCGGTGTCTCAGTCTGCTCAGGTACGTCACAGAGGACGCATTAACTGCTTTACTACACTTTAACTGCAGACCTGGGTCTAATATGTTGTTCCTCTCAGTTACCAGAGATCCAGAAGATTTGTGTTTAATATAATTCAGTGAATCTAAACCACATTTAGCGTATGAACTGACCTAATTTGTTAAACTACACCCATCTGGCCCTCAGCACAGATTGCAGAATTGCTGTTTAGCCCAGGTCTGTTTAGAGCTTGTTATTTAGTGTCTGCAGCCGTGGATGAGACTGAGGTCTGACCTGATTAATAAGCAGCATGGGGTTTGTTTTTGTCTTGGTTGCTTGCTTTACACTAAATGATAATGAGGATTTATTGTGCAATGTCACAGGTTTGGTTAAAGCTACGTTTTGTTTTGTTTTTTTATTAATTTGTTGTTCTCGATACTTCTATCTTTCTTGGTAACAAGTTTACATCTGCAGTGCATGCTCAAGCAAACAGTGGTGGAAAAAGTATTCAGATCTTTATCTTAAGTAAAAGTAGCACACTATAATAATACTCCACTACAAGTAAAAGTACTGCACTCAAATCTTTACTTAAGTAAAAGTATGCAAGTATTATCAGTGGTGAAGTTCTTTTTATGCAGAAAAATGTTCCGTGCAAGTGTTAGCGATGCTTTTGAATTCATGTTACTGCTGCACAAATGTCAATTTAGCATTATACAGACAGATGTTAAGGTTGAGCTAATTTTAACTACTTTTCATATTGTTAGTAGTAGTTTAATCTACAGCAATGCAGATTCTATGAGGTCATTTTATGTTTTTATGTAAAAAGTCAGCTTTTCAGCTCTTCGAGATTTTACAGCTAATTCAAGAGGGTTTTTTAATAGTTAGAAGAAGTAGAAGAAGCTTCTAACCCCACGAAGAAATACTGACTCTTTCAGTTTAGATCACAAAATTTGGAGACAAAGAAATTGCAATCAGAGGAGTAAATATTTACTGAAGCTGTCAGACAAATGTAGTGGAGTAAAAAGTGTGATATTTGCCTCTGAGATGCAGAAGAGTAGATGTGTGAAGGTGCATAAAAATGTTGTAAAATGCAAAGATTTTGTATTTAAGTGCAGTACTAGTAAATGTACTTCCACCACTGCAGGCAGCACAGACTCAAAGCAATATTTGACCATTCAGACGTTTCTGTATCTCATCATGTCTGCTCATAGTGTAGCTTTCTTTACAGACATTTCACTTTTTCTTTGCACTTCATCTCATGAGATGTCACTGAATCACCGGTGTTGCTGCCGTCGATGTTCAGTTTGTACTGTATGCATGACTCTGATTTAACTCATTGTGTTGTTTCTCCACCCTCCGCCCCCTTCAAATCGCTCCTCGTTTCGCTCCTCCTCCTCCTCCTCCTGCACTTTATCCTCCTTCTCACAACCACCTCCTCATGTCTCCTCACCTCATCCTGTCACTTAACCTCCCTCCCCCTCACATCCCTGCAACCTCCTCCATCCCATCCCTCGTTCATTGTGGATGTGTGTGTTGCCCCTCACCACCATTTTCTCCATGGTCACTGCTCACTGCAATCACCCAGCTGGTGGAGGTAAGACCATTGACTGACCACATCAAACTGGCACTCGGGCTGCGGTTTCACCACATGATTCTGTTATTAATGAAAATCAATAATAAAGCATTCATCTCATATTAATCAAGTGCAGATCTCGCCTGGAAAAAAAATATTTTAAAATCCAAAAAATGCTCAACTATTATGTGGGAGAATGGTATTAATTCTTGCTGAAACACATTATTGCAGCTCAGTATTAACCCTCTGAATCCCAAGCAGTTTCTGAGCGTCCCTTTTCATAAAATCCTGCACCTCTATGGAAACAGCAAAACTTGAAAAAAATAAATACATTTAAAAATCCTAGAATTGGCATGTACAACATTTTTCCAAGTGCCATCAGGTGTTACTAATGCTGGAGAAGAAATGGTGGTTATACATGCCGTAGATATTTTGCGATGTCCATGTTTGATTTTATTCCATATTTGTTTCTGCTCTGTGTAAACACAACCTGCAGTTCAGCCAAGATGTCCCGACACTTTTGTTGCATGGCTTGTCACTAATGGCTTTACGGTTGTGCAAAGGAATGGAGATTTTTTTGGTTTTTTTTGCAAAATCTTGTTCATGCGAACGGTTTATTTTTGGCACTTTTTTTGAACGATACATGCAGAATGAAATGATTTTGATGAAATATCGCAATTTTTTAAGCTTAGATTTGGTTGAGCTTTTCTGAAGGAACAGCACATCCCAGATGAGTCTGTTTGAAAACTGAAAATCTAAAAACTCTTTCTGTTTGTTCTGTTTCTCGCTCTGACAAATGGTGTAATTTTTTGAATAAAAATGACACTTTGTAAAGCCGCCGAGGTTTTGGGGTTCAGAGGGCTACGAAGCAATAATTAATAGACTGATATTAGAAGATTTCTGGATTATTTCTGTGTATACATATCTTGCTTTTTTGATTCAAACATTCCTCTGAGTCATGTGTTTGCCAACCCCGAGTGACCACAAGACTGAACCTGATCTGTTTTGAACTATTGTTTCTTTGTATGATTGCAGACTTAAATTAAGCCTCGTCTAAAGTAGGCTTCATTTAAGTCTTTAAAACCAACCATAGCTGCCCTTTTGTATTACTTTTGTATTGTTCCGTGTGTTTAGATGAAATTTGTGTTTGTCGGTTTAATTTCCCTCTGATGCATAAAACAGCCCATCAACTCAGGAGCTGTATCCTGAGTGCTCTCCTGTTTAAAATGTCTCCTGACTCCAGTAGAGTGAATTCTGTTGTGTTAATAGCTCCCTCCTGTGTGGTAGATTGAGTCTGGATGACACGCTGAAAGTGCCATATTGAGATTTTTACCACTGTAAACTATGCTTCAGTATTCTTGGTCTACACATTTGATAATTTCCGAAATCTGATATAAAGTTTAGAGTTATAGCATTCTGCCACAGATGGCTGACCACCCACATAACATCTCAGTATTTTCCAACTTTCAAACTGTCACCTAGCTGTCAAACCCAAACCCAGTAACTTCACAGCACTCTCTTCTCCTCGTCCTCGTAACTTACTCTTCCGGTTCTGCCTCCAGTTCCACGACAAGATGGACCCGCTGTTGGAGACCCTGGAGGGGGCGGTGCAGCGGCTGCGGCAGCCTCCTCCGGTGGCAGCAGAGGTGGAGAAGATCAGGGAGCAGCTGGCAGAGCACCGAGCCCAGGGGCTGGAGCTGGACAAACTGCTGCCCAGCTTCTCCGCCCTCTGCGCCCGAGGAGAAGAGCTCATCGGCAGGGCGGCTCACGACGATCCTGCTGCTCAGGGTGAGAAACTGTGACGTGACAGCTGCATAACATTCAGGCAGGCCACAGAGTTCATGTGGTAAACAGGGTGTAAGTGCCTAAAAAACTCTTTGTGATGTAGTTATAACCAGGAGTTCTGATTCACCAGCCGCATATTCTCAGTTAGACTGAGATCTGGGCTCTGACTCAGCCTCCAGCACATTCTTTTGTGTATACTTTGGTTGTATACTTTAGATTTGCATGAGGCTGTTCTCCAGGATTTCCCTGTACTATACCCATCATGATGCTGCCACCACCATGCTTGACAGTGGGAATGGTGTGTTTGTGATGCTGTGCTGTGTTTGGTGTTTGCCGAACATAGTGTCTAGTCTGATGTAGGTATATCCAGGAGTACTGATTCACCAGTGACTGGATTAGACTGGTATCTTTATATTGCAGTCACCTGAAAAATACTCACTGCACTTGATGATCTTCATTTCACTAATCATGTGACTTCTGACTGGCTGCACCTGTGATGAATGAACTTTAAAGAGGGTGACCACTGGGTGACATGAAAGAGTTGTCTTTTGTAAATTCTCATTCAAAAATACAGTAAGTTGACCATGATTCAGTGCTTAAAAGCAATAGAAGATGAAACTTTCAAGCGAGGGAAACACTTTTAACAGGCTGTAATTCAAAGTTTGTATTTGTTTTGCTTGTTGCATCCATTCATGAGCTGCTGTGAATGTCGTACAGCAATAGGAGAATAATTCATGCATTTTTTTCCCATTTTGCTGCACAACACATTAACTGGCTTTAATGAAGGCTCATTAGCTGCTGAAGGGGCATCAAACTGGAATATAATTATTTTTCTCGGCTCCCCTACTAACTGTCAGCTCTTATTTTTAACCTTTCAGTGTGTGGCTATGAATTGAAAATAGCTGAATTTTATTTTATTTTATTAATCAACAAAAGCACATCAGAAACTGGAGTGAGTCAGGACAGACAAGCAAACATAATGGGCTTCTGTAATGTGAGTGAAAACTACTCAAACCTTATTTTGGGCTCCGGTCCAACGAGTTCACTGGGTGAACAATCAACTGGCTGAGGTCGCTCTCTGTGTAGCTGGCACCAGGCCAGCAGGCAGACCTTGTCAAATCTTGAAATTGAACAGAATCACCAGTGAAGTTCTGCGTTTTTCTTCCGATGCCAGCACATGGTGAAACACAACACACACGTGTCTTTGTTAAATCGCCTCTAAAGAACTTTGTGCTGCAGCCTTCGTGCAAATGAAAGAACTCACTGTGCTCCGATAGTAGGAGTGGAATCGTGAAGGACTGAACATACCAGCACTGTACACAAGATGGTAAAAGTCAGACTAATGATGAGCCAATCTGAGACTAGATAATGTTGTGAAAACAAGGAGTGTTTCCCACCAGCTACTCTTCACCAGTTTGTTTAAACCATCCCTCCTTCGCCTCCCTGCTGCAGCTGTTCGTTCTCGCCTCCTGCGCCTCCGTTCTCTGTGGGATGAGATCCGGCAGCGAGCCGAGGAGCGGGAGGGAAAGCTGAACGACGTGTTGGACCTGGCCGGGAAATTCTGGGCCGACGTGGCGGCGCTACTGAGCACGCTCCGAGACTCCCAGGACATTGTGAAGGAGCTGGAGGACCCCGGGGTTGACCCATCGCTCATCAAACAGCAGATTGAGGCTGCAGAGGTACAGAGGATGAACTGGGGACATCGGGAAGAGAAGAGAGCTGAAAGACTGAGAAGTTGTTTTGCTAAATGATCTTCTGTTTCTCTACCAGGCCATCAAGGCGGAAACAGACGGCCTGAGGGAGGAGCTGGAGTTTGTCAGGACCCTCGGAGCCGACCTCATCTTTGCCTGCGGAGAAACTGAGAAACCTGAAGTCAAGAAGACCATAGATGAGGTGAGAAATCAAGACCCATGTTGCCATCATTCACTAATAAACTAAACTACACTTGGCTTCATGTTGACCCACTAACTGATCCTCCTTCCTGTGTTTGTCAGATGAACGCTGCCTGGGAAGGCCTGAACCGGACATGGAGGGAGAGGATGGAGAGACTGGAGGAGGCCATGACTGCTTCTGTTCAGTATCAGGATGCGCTGCAGGTTTGTACATCAGACATGTTTACATTTAACTTGATCCAGTTTTATTACACTTTAAGTTATGATAGCTGATGACATAATAAGATTCACAGTCTGTCTAATTGTTCCTCGTAAGATGCCGTAAACCACTTCACAAGAAATTTATTATTGTGTCTTTGATCCTATAACTTGTCCTCTTGTGTTTCCTTGTTTCCGTATTTTACTATTTCATTCTCTTTTTACAAATTGAAGACCAACAACTAATAATCAATGCAGAAATGTTCTTAATGGAAAAACTGACACATACGTAGAGACTTTAGAAACCACAATAAAAGAAAAAAAAGTCCACCAGTGCAGCACTGCAACTGTTGTCGTCAGGAACGACAGCTAGTTTTATGTTGTTTAGCTTGTGTTTTTTCTTTGCGCCAATTAAGCAATTAAAATCATTTTTCTTGTGTTTCCCTTCGTAACCAGAAGCTAATATCTCTGTTTCATTTCCAGTCTATGTTTGATTACTTGGACAACGCTGTGATCAAACTGTGCGACATGTCGACCGTGGGAACCGACCTGGGAACTGTCAAGCAGCAGATTGAAGAGCTCAAGGTTAGTGTAAAAGTTTTTGATACCAACAGTTTCTCAACACGGGTCAAAATTACACCAAGAACCAACAACAAACTCTTTCCTTCACCCCTCCTCTCTTCCCCTGGTTCCTCCGTTCACCCTGAGCAGCAGTACAAGGTGGAGGTTTACCAGCAGCAGATCGACATGGAGAAGCTGTGCCACCAGGGGGAGCTGCTGCTGAAGAAAGTGTCCGACCAGACGGACCGGGACATGATCCAGGAACCGCTGACCGAACTCAGACACCTCTGGGACAACCTGGGGGACAAAATCACCCAAAGACAGGTACTGAGGCAGCAGTTTGGCTGAGGAGTTAGACCCATAGATTAACACACACCCAAGCTGCTTTTGCTGCTGTTCATTACGGCTCCAGTATTTGAGTTCCTATTTTTAAGCCAGAACCTCTGTCCTCCGCTCACCACAGCACAAGCTGGAGGCTGCCCTGCTGGCCCTGGGTCAGTTCCAACACGCCCTGTCGGAGCTGCAGGCCTGGCTGAGCCACACTCACACCACTCTGGACACACAGCGACCCGTCAGCTCCGACCCGAAGGCCATCGAGATCGAGCTGGCCAAACATCACGTACGTTTCATATTCATTACAAACTCAGAAAAAGCAACAAACCCAGAGAATGGCTTATTTCTTTAAAAGATTGTAACTTTTTAATTAAATTTCCTGCATAATTATCCAGATAAAACAAGCACTGGCCTCCAGCTGTAACTTACAAAATGTGTGCCACGTTGTTAGTCTCTGTTCAGCCGTGCTTGTATTACTTGCGTTCACATCTGATTCTGTCTTCCAGGTTTTGCGTAATGACGTGCTGTCCCATCATGCAACGGTGGAGACGGTGAACAGTGCCGGCGCCGAGCTGCTGGAGTCGTCTCCCGGCGACGAGGCCAGTCACCTGAGAGATCAGCTGGATAAGCTCAACCAGAGCTGGGAGAGTCTGCTACTCAAGACCAAGGAGAGGCAGAAACTCCTGGAGGCCGCCCTGCAGCAGGTAAACGGAGTTTTGTTCAATCTTTGTGTCGTTAAACTGCAATAAAAACACATTTCTTATTATAGGAGAAAACCGAAATACAGTGAAAATGATCAAAACACCTCTGTGAAGTTATTTTAGTTTATGCAGTTGCACAGGTATTTTAGTTGATGTTTTATTATTATGGAAAATAAACCTAAAATGAAAGTCTTAGAATTACTAGTGATAGTGCTTCATCATCAGTACCAGCTATATTAGGATTACAATGGTAGAAACAGCAAGAGCTGTAGTAAATAAAGTTGGATTAGTAACAGTTATAGTTCGTAATATTTTCTTAAGATGAGAGAATTTTTTTTTAATTGCACAGTGGAGAAATTTGCAGTAAAGAAATTTTAGATATTATACAGATTTCTTCTATGGTAGTTTTTCATGATGTAATCTTTACCTGCAGTAATTAATCTATGTCCTCTCCTGCACCTCCCTCCCCTGTGTCTCTGTAGGCTGAAGGTTTCCATGGCGAGTTGGAGGAGTTTCTCCAGTGGTTGAGGAGGACGGAGAGCCAGCTGTCTGCTGCCAAACCCACCGGAGGTTTACCTGAAACAGCCAGAGAGCAGCTACAGCAGCACATGGTACCAGAGCATCACATTACAGCTTCATACTCACAGTATCATGCACAGCACACAGAACCTCATCAGAGCACACACAGGAGGGACCATATCACACTGCTGATGACTGTTTTACATGCTTTGAAGATTTATAGATTTTGAAGATTATAAACCTGCAATATAACAAGATAAAATAGTTCAGTTTAAGTTGTTTATTTATGTTTTGTTTTCTGTTTTTGAACATCCCACAGATTAAAGGTGTAGAAGAAAACCTTATATTAATCCTTTATATGTTAACACAAAGCACACGTTTTTATCATGTTGGGTTTCTGTCAACAAAAATGATCTCTTGCTGCATTCTGTGAAGTTAGTGGTACAAGGTTCAGTTTACATGGTGTAAGCTCAGTTAAATTTTATTTATGACATTCAGAGTCATCTGAAAATCACAAATATGTAACTCTGCTGCTAGAGATACCTGCAGCAGGAACAAAACACAAAGTACATGAGAGAGAAGCCGGAATAAGAGAATTTCAATATTTTTCACTTTAAAAAATACTGAATTTAATCAGTTTCATCAACTATCAAAGTAGTTGGTGATTAATCTACTTGTTGACAACTAATGAATTAATCATTAAAGCTCTAATAGCAACATAATTAAGGGATGGGTCACGGTCTCCTGAGCAGCCCGAACTATAAACTATTTTTTACTAAAAGGAGAAAGCCTCCTGAATAATAACAGTGAACTGGTTCCACAGCAGAGGAGCCTTTTAAGCTCTGCCTCCTATTCTTCTTTTGGAAACTGTAGAAACCACAAACAATCCTGCAATCTGAAAGCAAAGTTCTCTGTTGCATAAATAAGGTTCTGTGTGATGTAACTTTGTTTATTGATATTTTAGGCAGCTTGTAAAATGCTTTCTGATGACAAATCTTATGTAAAGATGCCTCCTGAATAACCAGTCCAGTGTCAGCTCAGCGTCTTTAATATATTTTAAATATGTACCGATATTATTTACTACAACTTTTGAGCAGATGCTCTGAGTATTAGTTTCACAGAGACACTTGGCAGATGGACACTATGAAACTTTAATCGCCTCCATTGTTCTGAGCAGCTCAACACTCACCTGTTCACCAGTTCATCACTTCATATTTGAGTCTTCTCTGTCTGCAGGAGCTTCAGGCGCAGCTGACTCAGCGAGCGGAGCAGTACCATCGTCTGCTAGATCAAGGAGAGTCCATGCTGCTGGCCCGTGGAGGAGAGGAGGCCGGACCTGGTACCACCCAGACCCAGCAGAACCTGGGCATGCTGCAGAACAAGTGGGGCAGCCTCAACACCAAGATGGACGACCGCAGGGTAAGACAACGTGGATGAACTTGTCTTTCCTTATGTTTTGCTGATGTTTTTCTTGTACAGGTTTAACTTTGTGCTTTTTGAACCTTCCAGGGAAAACTGGAAGAGGCCGTTTCCTTGGCGACAGGCTTCCAGACTTCTCTGCAGGACACCATCAACTGGCTAACGCAGGCTGAACAGACCCTGAACATGGCTCAGCCCCCCAGCCTCATACTGGACACTGTCCTCTTCCAGATTGACGAGCACAAGGTAGCTAAGAAGCCTTGTTTAAATGTCTGTTTTACTCTGTTTAACAGGTCAGATATTGGCTCATGATCTCCTCAATTTCAGTTTCCTAACTCACCTGTCTTCTGTGTCCGTCCAGGTGTTTGTGAACGAGGTGAACACCCACAGAGAGCAGGTCCTGGCTCTGGAGAAGGCCGGCTCTCAGCTTCGCTTCGCCAGCCTGAAGCAGGACGTGGTACTCATCAAGAATCTGCTGCTCAGCGTTCAGGCCCGCTGGGACAAGCTGGTCCAGAGGTCCCTGGACCGAGGCCGACATCTGGACGAGGCCCGCAAACGAGCCAAACAGGTACTGAAGGTCTTATTGTGATTACACTGACAGCATGAGGACTATTTAAGGTTACTTTTAATACAAAACTGTTTGAGGAATATCGCTTTAGACCTTTCTTTCTTGGTTTCAGGTTAGTAGCACCTTTAAAGATATACAATAATATGTCATAAATACATTTAAGATGCAACACTTATTTTCCAATCATAAATGGTTTTGGATCAAGACTGCTAACAATTTACTCCAGATTAGACTCTTCTAGCTGAAAGGTTAAAATATAAAACAACTCTTTCTTTAGTTCCACGAGGCCTGGAGGAAGTTGACCGACTGGCTGGAAGAAGCTGAGAAAAGACTGGACTCAGAGCTGGAGATCTCCAATGAGCCAGACAAGATCAAAGTACAACTGGCCAAGCACAAGGTACCAGAGGCAATGAGACAGAAAAGCAGCATCAAACCATCACATCTGTGCATTTCAGCAGCTCTAATTTCTATTGTTGTGTTTTCTTGTGCAGGAGTTTCAGAAGGCGCTGGGATCAAAGCAGCCTGTTTACGACACCACGGTGAGGTCTGGGAAGGCCATGAGGGACAAAGCTCAGCTGCCTGCAGACACCCAGAAACTGGATCATCTGGTTGGAGAAGTTCGAGACAAGTGGGACACCGTCTGCGGCAAGAGCGTGGAGAGGTGAAGAAACTGGTTTATTTAGCTTTTCACTACAGGTCTGAATTATCATAATGAGTAAAACCTGATAATTAACAGCTGTTGTCTTCTCTCCTCCATCCAGACAACACAAGCTGGAGGAGGCTCTGCTGTTTTCAGGCCAGTTTGCTGAAGCTCTTCAGGCTTTGGTGGACTGGTTGTACAGAGTGGAGCCTCAGCTGGCAGAAGACCAGCCAGTCCATGGAGACCTGGATCTGGTGTCCAACCTCATGGACTCACATAAGGTGTGTACAGTGTGATAACCAGTTTCTATGGGCGTTTTATGCTCCTGTCAGAAGCATCTTTTGTGCAACTTGACACAGTTAGAATGTCATAAATCATAAAAAATGGAAAATGTAAATTGAATTTGATCATTTATTTTACAAAAATAAAAACCTTGTATCAACATTTACAACATTTTTCCAAGTGCCTACAAGTGGTACCAACACTGGAAAAAGTGGTGGCTCTACGTAGATTAGATATTTTACAATTTACATCTTTACAACCTCTACAAACTCTGCATTTTTCACACTACTCTGAACACCATAAAGATATTTCACAGTGCTGACTGTATCTTTCAACCCACTTGTTGACAACCTGCTCCTCTGTATAGCATTATTGAACCATGCTGCATTTATTTTTATTGCTAAAGCAGGTTTTATTTTCTCTCAAATCACTGTAATTTGTTTCCATGATTGTCTCCTATCTGCTATGGAAAAACAAAACCTGAAGTTCATCTGAATTTTTCTGAAGTGACTGTTGGTCACAGCCAAGTCACTCATGACGTCTCAGTTGTGCTGTGGAACACGTCATTTTTTAATTTTTTACAGAATCTGGTTGGACTAAATGTGTTACTTTTGGCAGTAATTTTGATGAAATATGACAATTTTAAGCTTAGCTTACCTTTTCCAATTCAAAGGCTCGCCATAAGTAGTTTTGCCTTTCCAACCTGAGCTGCATAAGCGGTTAATAGCTGGTGCTTTCACTCATACTCGCAGTGTGTTCTAGTGTTTCATATGACTGACTGTTGCCTACGCTTGCAGGCTTTCCAAAAAGAACTGGGAAAGAGAACCAGCAGCGTTCAGGCTCTGAAGCGTTCGGCTCGGGAGCTGATGGAGACCGGCCGCGACGACACTGCGTGGGTCAAAGTTCAGCTTCAGGAGCTCAGCAACCGCTGGGACACAGTGTGCGCCCTGTCAGTCACCAAGCAGACCCGCCTCCAGCAGGCCCTCAAGCAGGTCAGGGAGGAAGCTGCTTGACTAATTTAAACTTTATGGTGTATTTCATTGCATATTTAATCCTAGAAATTGCATCAGACATTCTTAAAGACCTCACCATTTCTTCTCTTCAACTCTTTTCTGTCCGTCAGGCGGAGGAGTTTCGTACGGCGGTGCAGGTGCTCCTGGAGTGGCTGTCGGAGGCAGAGCAGACGCTCCGTTTCCGCGGTGTCCTTCCTGAAGAGGCGGAGACTCTGCAGGCGCTGCTGCACACACATCGAGACTTCATGGGCACCGTGGAGGAGAAGAGGGCCGACGTGAACAAGGCTGCTGGCATGGGAGAGGGCATCCTGACCATGTGTCACGCTGACTCCATCACCACCATCAAACACTGGATCACCATCATCAGGGCGCGCTTTGAGGAGGTGAGGAACAGAGTAAACTTCATGAAAACACCACACTGTTATGAATATTGCTTGGTTTTTGTTTTGTTTTGGGGGGGAGGAGGGGGTTCTACTTTTTTATAATTCTGAAAAATTTACCAAACTCAACAATTTAGCATAGTCTTTTTAAAATTTTTCTTTGTTATTGAGGCCAAGTATACAGACCTGAAATCAATAACCTCCTGTCTGCCTTTATTTAACTAAGGATGTCAAGCAACAGAAATTCCTCATATTAATGAATATCTTTGCTGTACAGGTGCTGACTTGGGCCAAACAGCACGAGCAGCGCCTGGAGACGGCTCTGACCGAAGTGCTGAACAATGCCAACCTGCTGGAGGAGCTGTTGTCATGGCTACAGTGGGCTGAGACCACATTGGTCCAAAGAGACACTGAGCCGCTTCCTCAGGACATCCCACAACTCAAGACACTGATCACAGAGCACCAGGTGGGTCTCCCAGTTGTTTGTGAGTCACTGAACTTCCAGACACATTATTTACCATTTTAATGTGGAATCAACCCTCCTGAACTGAGTGTGTTTGATCCGTTGAGTTACTCACTGTTGGCGTTTGTTGTTCTCAGATGTTTATGGAGGAGATGACGAGGAAGCAGCCGGACGTCGACAAAGTCACAAAAACCTACAAAAGAAAACCAGCCGAGCCTCCCAGCAGCCTGGCTGAGAGGAGAGGAGCTCGTAAGTCACCTGTGTTTACCTCGTAGAGAACAAATATTATTACCTCCCAGTCTATGATGATGGCCTAAGTGCATGTGGAAAAAATGTACAGTTAACTTTCTGTGTCCTCTTCAGGCAAACACCAGCAACAACAACAACAGCAGCAGCAGCAGGCAGCCATGCAGGTTTCTGGAGGAAACCCTCGACTCAACCAGCTCTGTGCCAGGTGGCAGCAGGTGTGGCTGCTGGCTCTCGACCGCCAGCGTAAGCTCAACGACGCTCTGGACCGGTTGGAAGAGGTAGCCTTCATAATTGTACATGTGGAGAAACATTACAGTGGAATTCTGATACATTTCTACATTTAATTTACATTCTTGCTTAATTGGCATTATAATTTGATAGTCATGGTAAAAAGTTCTGGGACTGCGCCTATAAAAATCAAACAAAACACCAAATTTTGCTGACATCCCTGTCAAAGTAGTGTCTTTATTCAACGATACTCTGCTCCCAGTGCTCCTGCAACACTCATAATACTCCCTGGAAGTCCCAGTATCTAAACAAGCCAAGCACCATCTGCAAAACTTTGACCCCTCAACTTCAATTTCATTTTTGTGAGAAGAAAGAAACCAAATTTAACAAGAAGGGGACATGTTGTTGTGGCTTAAAAAGTCATGACAGGGTGCACATTGGTGAACATATATGTCATTCCGCCACATTTTAGGTCATTTCACCAAATTTTCTCCCAGATGCCTCAGGATGTTACAGCAAAACTCCGCCTTGACAATCCAAATCTAGGATATTGATTCACCAGGTTTGCAGCGAGCATGCTCCTTATGCTACTGACCTGATGGGTCTTCTCCAGTTTTGGAAACTTTGGACTCTTTCCCTGTGAAAACTGTTGTTGCTTATTTTGGTGGTAGCTGCAGACCCACCTTTGGTCACAGTGATGGCTCTACATGAAAGTTGGATCATCCAGCTGCTGACTGACACACAGTGTGATGTCTCCTCTCTGCTGAATTTGAAGTCCACAGAGATATCACAAATGTGCACCTACCAGTGGTCATGAAAACATGTACAACACAGGTCCTGATGTTGATATTACAGCATCATGTGGTCTCCTGACAGTTGCTGCTCCCACATGTTGCACGTGCATGACCACGACGCACTCCGTTCACCCGCACCGCAAACAGTCCCAGAACTTTCTGATCATCCCTCATGCGTGTCCTGTACAGTTTTACATAACTACGGCATGAAAAGTAACCCGCTTCCTTCCATTTTTAGCTCAAGGAGTTTGCCAACTTCGACTTTGACGTGTGGAGGAAGAAGTACATGCGCTGGATGAACCACAAGAAGTCTCGCGTCATGGATTTCTTCAGACGCATCGACAAGGACCAAGATGGAAAGATCACGCGGCAGGAGTTCATCGACGGCATCTTGGCCTCCAGTACGATGCTTAGCTTTCTCTTTGGTTTGCAGTGGGACATAATTTGCTTTAAGACACTAAATAACATGAATTCCTGTTTTGTTCACCTGTGCAGAGTTCCCAACTAGTAAGCTGGAGATGACGGCTGTGGCGGACATCTTTGACAGAGACGGAGACGGTTACATCGACTACTACGAGTTTGTTGCTGCTCTGCACCCCAACAAGGACGCCTACAGACCGACCACTGACGCTGACAAGATCGAGGATGAGGTATGGCACATCTACAGAACTTTACTGGTTTAACTTCCACACATAAACAAGCAAAGATGGCATTCGTTAATGTGTATCTCATCCGTGGCTGTGCAGGTCACTCGGCAGGTGGCTCAGTGTAAATGTGCCAAGAGGTTCCAGGTGGAGCAGATAGGAGAGAACAAGTACCGGGTAAGTTCAGCTACGTTTCTGGTTCAATGAAATACACAGCATTTATAGAATAATTTACAGTTACGTATTTATTATGTTTTCATTAATATATGTAATTGTTAGAAGAGCTGGGTCAAAGGGGATTTACAAGAAATGTTAAATAGTTTTAAATGTTTCCTCTAGCCAACAGTATCAAGTCTGTCTCAGCGTTCGTGCAACTTAAAGAAGCATTAACGAAAAACTGAAGTTCAAATTTGCACCAAAGTCCTAATTCAGGTTGACAGCACCTAGTTTCATGTTTATCAAAGGTTATTATCAAAACTGTGCTCAATTAGGAGCTGGAGTGCGATTACATGTTCCATCTCTCGTAATTAATGAACCTGAACCACATTAAAAGGAGGTGAAAGCATCTGACTCTCTGCCAAGAATTTCTTGTGAATGCTGTTTGACCCAGTTCTGATTAATAGAAAGTGTTTTATTCATTACTGGCTGCACTTCATTAACTTCTCCACATAACTTCACAGCATTTCTCACTTGTGTGTGTGTGTGTGTGTGTCTCACACATCATGGTTTCATGGTGTATTTATAAGTGTTTAAATCGCCTGTATCATAGTCTCATAACACGTCACAGTAACATTAATATAACGTGTTTTTAACATCTCACAGCGCTCCAGGATTGTCTTCTTTGTCATCACCACAGCATTAATAAATCGCTGTAAATGTGACGGCACAGATACACAGTAGGGTTCTGGGCAGGAAGGAGGCAGAATTCAAGTTGATTCGCTCACATATCGTTAAGTTTATCGAGTTTTGAATGAAATAAAGTTGCTTTTTAGTCCTACACTGCAAAAACTCAAAATCTTACCAAGTTTATTAATCTTGTTTTTAGTCAAAATGTCTCATCCCACTTGATTTGAGATAAATTCACCTAACAAGTAACATTTCAGCAAGATAGAGGGACTTGTTTGAAGACACTGCATCTTAAATATCTTGTTAAGTCAAACAATCTTGAAATTATCCTGTTTTGAGTTGTATTTTAGAAGAAACAAGGCTAATTTGACATTTCATATATTTGTAAAGCTGAGGTGTTCTTTGTTTAAGATAGATAATCTTGATTTAAGAAATAAACTTTACTTAATTCAAGTGAAGGCATTTTATTGGAAAATCGCCAATTCATACGAGAAAGAGCTATAACTAGAGTCCTGACTGAGGAACACATTTAGCTTTTCATTAATGTTTTCGTTACTGTTATTTATCATTTCTGAATACAAGTAAGGCAGGATTTGTAGCCCTTTGATCCCCAAAAAAACAGGTCAGGCATACAAACACAGTTACACACACTCTAATAGGTCTATCCAAACAAAACAACACAACAGTCTAAAATATTAGTTTGTGTTATTATTGATATACTGCAGGCAAGTAGTATTAATATAGGTTGTTTATATAGCATGTAAAAAACAAGCAATAACTCAACTTAAATAATGAGTCCATTGCAACAAAAGTAATCCAAACCCTTATGTGATGAATTACAAGGGTACTCATTAATATCATGCCCCCAGATAAATAATTAAAATTCCATCCAACTGGAAAATTCAGAGAGTAAACATGTATTTAGTCAGTAATCTTCATGTTTGACGTGTAGTTCTGAGTAAACATTCAGCATTTCCGATCAGCAGACTTTCAGATTTTGTTTTGTTTTGTAACAATTACAGCTAAAATACGTTTTTAAATTTGATTCGATTTCTGGAAATCTCTTTGCAACCTCCACAGGGCTCCTGACCCGAAGCTGCATCGTTGCTGCATTTGTAAAGAAAAATATTTGGACTTTGCAAACCTAAAGAAACCAAAAACAGACTAACAAGAGGTTAATGTTTCTCAGTTTCTTTGTGTCTGTTTAGGAAGGTGCTAAATTGTTTAGCACAATGCCACGAAAAAGTGTTGATCAAAAACAGCAAAAAAAAAAACCAGCTCCAGGAGGGTTCAGGCCTTCATTCTGAAGCTATTTTAGAAGCTACAGCGATTCTAGCAGCTTCCCCAGCAGCCTGTGTGTATCTGTGCAGCATTCTACAGCAGCCATTAACTCAGTTTTAACCGTTTTCAGCAGCATTTACTGGATCACCATCACTACCACTGTCCAGTCCGTCATTATCCGCTGGGTAATGAGATCCAGTGTCAGACTGCAGGACACTGGAGATACTAATAGTCACACTGGTCGTCTGTCCTGTTTGTCGTTTTGTGTCTGGCTGCACTTTTCCTCACTGCTTCTGTCTCCACCTTCAACAGCAGCAGTTTTTAAACTCACTTTGACGTCATTCACATCCACTGCGTCTCCCTGCTTTCACCACTAATTGTGTTTAGTTCGAGAAGACAAAAATAAATGGTTTCCTTTCATACATTCAGATGTCAGTACGTGTTGTTTCACTCTTGCTCTGTTTCTTTCTCCTTGTGTTCCTCTGCTCCGTGTCTGCTGGATTTATTGTAGTTCTTCCTCGGAAACCAGGTAAAGTGACTGACTCTGCTGTGAACGGACGAGTGAAATCTGCTTCCCCGTTCGCCGCCAAAGGAGTGCTCCACCTTCCGCTTTCTCTCACGTACAAAACAACACCTTTAATGCAATTATTCAGAAGAATTAAATTGTAATTCTACAAAAGAGAAACTCAGCAGAAGCAGCACTCCGTCGTGGCTTTGCAACGTGTAAACAGGTTTCACCGTCCAGTTGTGTTCCTGCCGTGATTTGTTTGGTGTTGAGAGTGACAAATTGCACAATGTGAAGCAGGCGACAGCGACATGGCTGCAGTGGTAATTAGTGGTTCGGTGATATATAGTCTGCTTTGGACTGAAGCTGGGAGCAAATCAAGCTGCTTGGAGAGAAATACAGACAATTCCTTCTGTGCTGGTATTGCTTCGAGATCTTTGCTTTGCTGCGTGGTTTGAAAAACTGAATATGTTTGAAAACTTTAAAGATTGAATAGAAACATACACTGTAAAAAAAATATATATATATATACAGTTTTTAACGGTAATTTCTTTAACCATTTACTGTTAATTTAGATTTTCCCAGTTTTGTTAATAGATAAGTAGTTAGATAATAAGTAGTAAAAACCACAGAAAAAAGTTTTATTTAGTAGTTAATCATAAAAACATGGACCAGAACATTCACATGAAATATCTGTATTTTTCATGAATTGTATTTTCTTCTTTCACACTTTATTTTTTTTCAGTGTTTTTGAGCCTCACTGTGGTTTTTTTGCAAGATTTTTACTGTTTCCACTTTTTTTTTTTTTTACAGTGTATGAATGATTTCTAGTGTGATGATAATGCCTTGATTTAAGCGGCTGGGTATCAACTGGGCTGATAATCTCTTGAATTCAGTGCATGGTTTTTCTGTCATTGCATGGAGTAGAAAAGATCATCTGCTCAGATGTGGGTAACGGGCTTCTCGGTGTGATGGTTGTGAATCATTTGAACCTCTGCGTAGTTTTACTCACTGACTTTCTACCCTTCCTTTTCCGATTCTCTTTTCTCTCGCCCTCCTTTCTCCTCATTGCTCTTTGCCCCGTCCTCCCTCCTTTTTTTTTTTTTTTTTTTAAACCTCCTCAGTTCGGCGACTCTCAGCAGCTTCGTCTGGTGAGGATTTTGCGCAGCACGGTGATGGTGAGAGTCGGAGGAGGCTGGATGGCTCTAGACGAGTTTCTGGTGAAGAATGATCCATGCAGAGGTGAGCGACGGTCACACACCAGCATATTGATGTCTGCTCTCTCCTTCTCTGTCTCACACTGTGTCAATCACATGCACTCGCTAGAGCCTGACCGATACTTGGAGCTATATCAGCCAAAATCAGTTGTATTACCAACCCACTGTTGTGCAGCGATGCACTGCTCCCAGTGCTCCGGCAACACTTGGAACGCTCCCTGGACGTTCTGTAAACACATGAATCAGCTGTAATGGCCACTAAACCTCCTAAACTGCATTACAACTGCATATGGTTAAAAACATGTATATCGCTTGTTGACTTCTACATTCTAAGTTGTTTTGATAATTTGTGCACAAAGAGGATAGCTTCAGCTTTTCTTAATATTTTAGCCGAGTCATAATCAGAGGCCATTTGATGTACTTGTTCTGTTTTGCAGATTGTGAATCAAGGACAGGATGAGAAATAGTAAAAATTTCAGGCGTTTATCTTTAATATTTACTGAGATATTGTCTTCAAATCCGCCACATATTTTGAAGTGTGAAAAAACACGCTGAAAGTAAGTCAACAGGATTTGTTTTTAAATTATCTTGGAAAGTACTTATTTTATATTTATAAGTATATAAGTAATAATTTAACCTAAAATTTTACTGATACCTTTTCAAATATCCACAGTTTATGAAAGAAAAGAAGTTTAAAGTAAATCAAAGATGATTGTGCAGAAGATGATTAGATGGAATGACCCAAAAAAAGAACCTTACAACTTAAAATGATGTGACATTTATCCATGTGGACAATGAACTGGATGTTAAAACTGCCGGGTCAAAGATGCAGAAACCTGAAAAATGATTAATCAGTGATTGCAATGAGTAATCAGTCAGTTGTATACAATTCAATTATTCAGCCACAATTGTTGTTGATAACTGATCGGTCAGTTTGAGGAATTCAAGTCAAAATTCTCACATTTCAGCTTCTTAAGTTTGAATATTTTCTGCTTTCTTTCTTGCTCTTTCACCATAAACTTAATGTCTTTGAGTTGTGGACAAAAACTATATTTGAGAATGTCATCCTGATGTTTGGGAACAAGTAATCAAATGAATATATGTGCAGTTATTTTTCACTGCACTTTGGTTCAACTCTTGCTGTTTATGAATCAAACTGACTTGACTTGATGTGAATAGTTGCTGACGAACCTTTTCAGTGAACAGTTCTCTTTAGAGTGAATGTGGCTCCATGTTGGTGTCGTGTTGATATCGGTCAGGTTCTCGCTCTCACACAAACACTCTCATGTTGCTCTTTACAAAAGCAAACAAACCTCCAGTGATGCCTCTTGACGTTGGGTATTTGCACCATCTGACAGCACTCAGAGCTCACTGAAGGAAACGCAGCATCTGAATCGACTCACGTTTGTCAAATTGTCTGTCGGCAGGTGACGCAGTGATTCACCGTCTCACTTTTCCCTGCAGTGACGTCGGTGTATTTGTTGTGCTCCTCGGAGCAGGTGTTCCTCTCTCCATCTCCATTTCTCTGTCGACCCTCCGAGGAGCTCATCCTCCTTTTATTTCTGTGTTCTGTCTCTGTTCATTCTGTCTTTATTAAAGCAGTAGTATTGCATGGTGCATGGTCCTCAGTTCTCTCCTCCTCCTCCCTCTCTTTCTCCCTCCCTTCTTCTCTTTCCCCAGTGCAACATCCAGGACTTAAGATTCTTCGCTCCGATTCCAGTAGCTCCATCTCATCTCGTATAGGTTGGACTTCTCCTCTATCTCTCACGCTTTCTTCCTAACTGCCCGTCTCTCCTCCGTCCACTTTGTTCTGCTCTGTTTTTCTGTCTTTGCTTTCTCCTGGACTCTCTCCTCCAGGTTTTCTTGTTCTCTCTTGTTCCTCCACTTCTTCTTCTTCTCCTTCTTCTTCTTCTCTGGTTTGTTGGTTTGGCCTTGTTACTGTGCCTTGCTGACTGTGATCACCTGACTAACGTTATGTCTCCCCCACTGTCCTGCTCTTCCTCTCCTGATCCTCCCTTTGGCTGCTCACGCAAGCTCTGAAATCCTGATGTGTTCCCGTTTTTAAACCCGTTTCAGGGCCTCCACGACTCTCTGTGTGTTTCGTCTGTGGTGGTTTTTGACAGTCTGATTAACTCCAGAGATTGTGTGTTTGTGTTACAAGATGTTTCCAAGATATCTTTATATATGTGTGTGTGTGTGTGTGAGACTTTCTTCATCCCACCACGAGCATGCAGTTATTTTGTCTCTTGTGTCTCTTAGTGACAGTCACTCCTGGCTATTTCTGCTGCCGAGGTATCTACACTTCCTCTCTGTCTCTCATCTCTCCATCTCTGTCACTCTCCATCCATCCGTCCATCCGTCAGTCTCCATCTCTAACCACAGCTGTCCTCTGTGTGTCTATATATGTGTGTACACTGTTTAGAAGTGTGTTCAGGTTCGTGCGTATAGGCATCGATGTCGGTCTTGTCTGTGTGCCACATGTTTGCGTCATGCTTTCCTCACTCACAACAAAAGCAGGATTTGGCCAACCCCTGGTCTTTAGAATTTACCTCTTATTTCAGTGCTTGTTTCTTTAAAACACACCAATTATGACAAAATGAATATGGCATAGCTGAAATTTGAATCGATAAATAATACATGATAGAGATGCACAGCACAAACCAAAAACCAGAGAAAAGTTGTAGCACTTGATCCTCTGAACCCCGAGCAGTTTCTGGGCATTTCTTTTTCTTTTGCACCTGTCGCATTTTTTCTCACTGCAGGTTCATTTTTTATTCAAATAAAAGTCCTGCACCTCTTTTTTTAAATAAAAAAACAAAGTGGAATTTTTGAAATATTTCTTTTACACAAATTTAAAAAACTCAGTCAACATGTACAATATTTGCCCACAAGTGTCACCAATACTGGAAGAAACGGTGGCTCCACAAATTCTAAGTATGTTATTACTTACTTGCATTTTTAATGTGTTTCCATACTTGCCTTCTCTCTCTGCTCTGTGTTAACACAGCCTGCAGAAGTTTTGTCATGTGACTGTTAGTTACAGCAGAGTTACTCAATGCTTTACATTTGCAATGAGGAACACAGAATTTTTAGATTTTTACAGAATCTGATGAGAAGATATGGTTTATTTTTGGTTTGTTTTTAACTGAGACAAGTAGAATAAAGTGACTTTGGTGAAATACCACAATTTGAACCTTATGTTTGGTTAACTCTTAAAGTAAAACCAAAAGTCAGACATAAGAAAGATTTTTTTAAAAATCTGGTGAATATGTCTGTTTTTATGGTTTCTGCATCTGATAAATAGTGTGACTTTAGCATTTTATTTTTCTTTTTTAAGATAACATGCCTTTCAAAGTGGCTAGCAGGTTTTGGGGTTCAGAGGGTTAATCTAAAATAGTTAACATGTCACTGGCCAACGTATATTGTTCACAGTGATTAATGAGTAAAGATAGAGCACTTCTTTTTGTCTCTTCTGTTTTCAGTTTTAACCATCCACACCAAAAAGTGAAAGCTCTTGAACATGTTTTAGCCAATAAGAGCAGCAGACAGTGTGTAAGACCTGGGCGTGGCCAGCCTGGGTTTCTATTAATGCTGGCTTCCAACGCGGCTCCTTTAAATGTGATGGCTGGTTGGTGGGAGACACAATTACAGGGTGCACCTGGCTGGCTGGCTTTGAGGGGGGACGTAATTGCAGGGTGCACCCGTTTAATTGACTGGCCCGGCTGTTGGGTTGCTAGGGACGATGGCCGTGAGGCCGAGGGCTGCGCTGCTGCTACAGCTAGCTGCAGCCTCCCTCTTCTCTTCCACTCTGTTTCCTCTCATCCCATTTTTCTTCCATTCTCTGAGTCTGTATTTTCTCTCTTTGTGTGTCTTTTGTTCTCTCAGTCTCTCCACTCTCTCTGTGGCTGGCTTCTCCAGGCTTGTTGTTGTCTGCTGGGGCTGCTGCACTACTTTCTGTCCAAGAATGCTGCTGAGTGTCTTTTGAAGAAGGGAGAAACCCTGAATCTCTGGGCTCTCTCCCGCTAAGCATAAACCAGGCATGACCCCACTTATATTTATACACATAGTGTGTATACACAGCAGAGCTGAGATGCTCCTTCGCAGCAAAAAGTTAAAAAATAAACTTTAAACTTGAAAATGTGAGAGCTTGTTGAAAGAGAAGAGAGGCTGTGCTTTGCTCCCAGCGCTCTCAGACGTTTTACAGCAAATACGCAATGAAAGTGTGTGTCACTCAGTGAACTGACATTTTTCACGTCAAACCCGGAGACACCTCATACAGGTTGAAGGAATAGCTCGACAGTGTGGAAATCGCACTTATTTGCTCTCTGACTGAGAATTACAAGCAGCAATCAGTGTCAGTTTCATGTCTGCTGGCAGCACAAACACTCATTAGTTCTCATTTACATACAAAATCTGAAGTGAAGAAGTTGTGCTGCTGGACTAAACTGTGACTGAGTTTTAATTCTCAGCAGAAAAACCAATAAGTTTATTTCCACTATTCCTTTAAAGATCTAAATGACATCTTGCTGTTACGGCTGTTTAAAGCTGTTGATGAAATAATCAAATGTGTTCAAACTTAATGACAGCGTGTCTCCAGACTGTGTCCACACACAACCTGCTGGCTTTCGTTGCGTATCAGATGAATTATTTCCCTCCTACCTCTGCACTCGAACACACCTTCACTCACGTCTCCCCTGAAAACTGACTCATCCAAAGTGCCCTTAATATACCCCGAACCCTCCAAACGCTCGCTCTGCTCACGTGCACTTTCAAACGAAACCTGCACCGACTCTGATGTCTGCAGCCAAGGAAGCACTGACTCTCTCCCTCACTCTGCTCGCTGCCTCTGCTGCCCCCCGCTGGAGGAAGTCTGTGAGCTGACGCCAGCGCACAAACTAATATTTGCCGTTTTCTCTGTCCGTCTCTGTCTGCAGCTCGCGGTCGCACCAACCTGGAGCTCCGGGAGAAGTTCATCCTTCCTGAAGGAGCCTCTCAGGGTCTGGCTGCCTTCCGATCCCGAGGCCGCCGCTCCAAGCCCGGCTCTCGGAACGCCTCCCCGACCCGATCCTCGTCCTCGGCCTCCCACAGCGGCGCCTCTCTGCCCTCTGCTCCCTCTGCCCCCGCCACCCCGACGGCCTCAGCTTCATCCAGGGTGAGTTGCAGCTCGATTTAATGACATAACAGGGAAAGCGTAGAGTTGTCATCTCATGCAGTCACGTTGTTCTTTTTGCTTTATGTCAACTCATTACAAGACATTAATGACAGAGCAGGTTTAGAAACACAGTGTGAGTCAAAGCACAGTGACCTTGCACTTTATTAAGGACAATTTTGGGTTATTCCATCTCAGACCAGCACATTTTCAGAACAATTTTCTGCCTGAACATCTCTGATTGGCCTGAAACTTTTATAGCAAAAAGTATTGATATTTATAAAGATATCTGTGAAATTTCAGGGTGAGACATTTTTTCTTTATTATCCATCAGCCCACTTTTAGCACGTTTTTTAAAATTTGAGGCTGTTTGAACGACAATATCTGGAACTATTAAAGATAAAAGCCTGAAATGTTCACGGTTATTTCTTGTCATGTCATTGATTCAGAATCTGCAATATTAAATAACGATGGCTTCACCATTTTTTACATATTTCAACTCCAATATTGCAAATTCTGAATCAACAACATGATGAGAAAGATGAGAATTTCAGGCTTTTACCTTTAACAGTTTCCAAGAAATTGTTGTTCAAACAGCCTTAAAATGTCAAAATCCTGCTTAAACAGTGAGCTGATAAGCTGTTTGTTTTTTAAAATGTGTATCTCGGAAGGTATTTGATGTATCAGTCTAAAATTGCACAGGAAGCATCTAAACATCCACTGTTTATGATGAGAAAAATTCAAGCAAATCCAAGATGGTCGAGCAGTTTGAGATGGAATTACCTGTACTTGAGTTTGACATTTATCTTCAGTTTATCAGCAGCTGTATTTGTGAGACTTGAAGTTCCCTTGTGTTCACACAGAAATTTAAAACGCAGGACAATGTGGTGAAAGACAAATCGTACAAACTCTCACATTCATTAATGTTGTAACAGAAGCATCGTCATTATCGGGACAAACAGTCAAAGTCTGTTGTTTGTTTTTGTTGCTGTGGTCATCCGATGCTACTGTTTGTCACGTGAATATTGTGTAAAAGCATCACTGTCCATGTTGATTCTGTACATGTGTGTACGTGTGAGAGACTGTTGGCACGTTTGTATTTTTATGGTTTCTGTTGCACATTGTTCATTTGTTGTCATCCTCCTGTTGTTATTGTCAGGAATCACCACATCCTTAACTGTGATTTTTGTTTTTTTTTTTGTTCTTTGTATTTTCTTTCATCTTTTTGCCTTTTCCCCTCGTTCCTGTCATTCCACCCTGCTAACCTGCTTTAAAAAAAAAAAAAATTCTCCTTCCCGCTGTGTTGGGTTCAATGTTAAAAAAAAAAAATGAAATAATCGGCTTTCATACAACAATGAACTGCGCTGCCCTCCCTCGCTGTCCAACGGCTCCTCCCCTCCCTCCATAACTCACCCCCTCATCCTCTCTTCATTTGCTTCCTCCCTTCGCTGCTTTGCTCTCCTCCGTCTTTTCCTCCCTCCCTTCCTCCTTCCTTCCTTCCTTCCTTCCCTCCCTTCATTCCTTCCCTTCCTCCCTTCAGTCCTCCCATACTCACTCACGTGACTATGCCAAGCCCTGGCTGGCACACAGTAAAACTCCAACGCCAACCAAGTGCCACTGCTGCCCAGATCTCGGTCACAGCCTCGCCACTCCTGGGCACGAGGTAACACACTCACCCCGACCACCACCCACCCAGCCACCTCCCCCCGTCCCACCCACCCCCACCCCACTGAGCGCGCTAATGCACTAACGCACACTCCTGGGTGCTGCACGCCGCCACGGTACAAAACTGCTGCTGCTATGTGAAGATTTAGTGGTGAAAGATGGGAATAGACATGATGTGGTGAACTCTGACCTCGCGGCTGCACTGAACACTACAGCGTATGCGGACCGATTGTGAAACATCTCTGCACTTTCACTATAACCAACAGAAGTGCTACACCAGTGCTTTGCCTGTCTTATCTTCAGAAATTTGTCAGGAAGTGTCTGTATTGAATTAATTGTCCTAACAAGGTTTTTCTGCCCCCAGTCCAATCCAAGTAATTTAATATTTAGTGCTTGCTGTTACAGAGTCCTAATCTGATACCATTTCCCTTGATAATACACACTTCAAGTGCATTAAAGGTAGTAATATTAAGCCACTATACATATACTTGACAAACTAATAGCTTCTCAATTCATTAAGAAGTAAACTGCATTCGTGCGGCTGTTCCATGAGCTGCAAAAGAGGGCAAAATCCTGTATTCTCTACATACATGTCAGAAAATGTGTTGTGGATTAGCTGTAGTACCTGGTTGTCCCTCCAGGTGGAGCCTCTGACTGTTAAATACTGGAACTATTCAGGCGACTGAGAGTTCTGTGGTGGCAAGCAGAGGGCATTGTGAGGGGTTTAGCGAGCAACAGGGACCAAGACTTCTGTGACGCTTAATGGCCTCCGACCAGAGCTGTTGTGTTTTAAATAAAGCGTCCAGATGCAACTTAATCTTTCTTACTCAGGCATGTTCGTGATGCCGCACGTAAACAAAGAATCGGACTTAGGAAAGAGTCGATGTTTGAGAAGTTAAAAATGCCCTTAACTCTATTCTTCATATCAGTTTAGGACATTTCTAGGCTGTACGTTTTGCAGTTTACAGAAAACGACTTCTTGGTATCAAACAGGGCCTCCGCTTCAGCGTCTTGATCAAACCGTTGTCATTTATTAGCCAGTACCAGATGACGGTTGCTGATTTCCTTGATGCCCCGGTCCACAGTAGTCTGATGAAAAACTCAGTGTTTCATGGCATTGTGCTTGATACCAAACTAAAGACGCAACAATCAAAGTCTTGTTTTCGCTTCAGCCTCAAACTTTACGTGAGCTGCATGTGTAGACAGTAGAAAATACATCCCACATCACGTCCACTCTACGAACAGTGAGTCTATGTTTTACGTTCAGTGCAGCCGCGGTGTGAGAGGACATTTTCAAGATGTTTAAATTAGACAACATATAATTAACAGCATATTAATGACACTAGTGATGCATGTGGAGCAGCTTTGACTAGAAAGGAAAAAATATTGTCGGGAAATCTGAAATTAAAGTTTAGTTATATTTTCCAATATTTTTTTCAGTACGTAAAATGCGGACGTAGCCTCCAGCAGAAAACTAACTGTCATTTGGTTTGCTGTTTGTCGTTGCCTTACGTGACAGTAAACTAATTATATTTGGGTTTTAGACTCTTGATTGGATAAAAAATAAGCAATCTTATGGGGTTTCTCTTGGCTTTAGAAATAGTCAGAAGCGTTTTTCAATATTTTATAGAGCAAACAATCAAGAATAATGATCAGCAGATTAACCCTCTGAACCAAAAACAGTTTCTGAGAGGTTTTTTTTCTCTTGTCAAGTTCATAATCCGATAATTCTCTCTGTCTTAACAGTTTCTGGCTCCAATAAATGGTGCCATTTTGGTGACTTTGTAAAAACATTTTTTGAACCTGCCGGCAGTTTTTGGAGTTCAAAGGGTCAATCAGTCCTGAAAAGCAACCTGTAGCATGATTATAGTTTTATATATGTATGTAGTTTCTATGAAGCGACTAGCGTCTAGCACAAACCTTTAACTATTTAATGGTAGCATTCAGAATTTGTGGATATTTGTGTGTAAAAATGTCTCTGTGTGTGTTTAGTATCCATTTGCTGTTGAGTATTTGTGTGTAGATCTCTATGTTTTCATGTGAATGTGCTGTTTGTTTGTTGAGGAGTTCAGTGTGTTTCCGTAGCGTTAAACTCAGCGTTGGTCCACCATGACACAGCGGTCAGTAACGGTGGCGTGGCCCTCGGCTGACGTTTCCTGTTTGCTCCTGCAGGGGGCAGCGTCCGGCTCCAAGCTAAAGCGGCCGACCTTCCACTCGAGTCGAGGCTCGCTGACCGGAGAGAACGGAGGAACGACACACACCAGCAAACCATCACGGACTGGTGAGACGGACATTTTGTTCATTAGTGGATGTAAAATATGTTTTTAAATCAGCCAATTATCTCGTTTACCATGACGGTGTGCAGCTCTGGGAGGCTGTGATTTATGCTTCGAGCTAAATGCTCACGTCAACAAGCCGATACTGTCACAAATTCAGTTTTTCCACCTTGTTAACACGTCAGTGTTGGTGTTTTTCTGTTGCTGGAAGACGCATCATGAGCATAGACTGTATAACAGATGGACGTAGCTGCCGTGACGTCACCCGTTGGTTTCTGCACTGAGAAAATGAAGCCAGGGTTTTGCTACTTCCTGGTTGACATCTTGGATTTTTGGAGCCAGTGACGCAAAAATTGTCGGGGGGGGGCGGAGCCGTAGGAGCAGCGATTGGTCAGACGGATTGAGAGGCGGACCCTCTCTGCCCGCCCACATTTACCGCCTTCTGCTCACTTCGTCCGCATCCTCGCTGCCCACTGTCAATCAAGCCAGCTACACCCCTTGCCCCACAAAATGTTGACGATTTTTTAAAATTCAGTATTGATTTATTTTCAGATTGGCCACCTGATCTCTGGATTTAACTATGAAAACTAATTAGAAAAAAATCCTGAGCTGTAGGAATGCAGTATTTCATGATCTGTGATCACTTCTTTTCCAATTCATTTCTATGGGAGCCAGGGCTTTTTGGAGCCAGGACTAGCAGCCATAGTGATACTGCAGGTTTTTGACACTTCCGGGTTGGCTTCATTTTTCAGGGCCGGTTGCTACGTCCATCTTTTATACAGTCTATGATCATGAGCAACATAAACAGTCATTATTAAGGCTGAGTGTCTTCACTTTGAAACTGTATCATACCGATGATAAAAACACAGATTCAGATTTACACAGTTTCAGACTTAGCAACTTAAAGAACCAGTTTTCTGCAACATTATTTTTCAAATTCCGCTTCTGGTTCGAACATTTGTGGCTGAGTTACTCCGACATGATAACTTCTGTAGCATAGAGGAGTTTTACAGTGTTTAAGTAGCGTTGTAGGTGAGCTGGTGTGCTCGAGCTGCACTGAGGTGTGGGTAAAGAGATTCATACGATAATTAAAACAATACTCGTGTGCGCCATCAATACGTCAGTCTCGGCCACAGACTGTGAAATATTTTACATCCTTTAACCTTTTTACATTATTTTCAGATACAAAACGAGTGACGTTAATTAATGTGTAAATATTTTGATAATTAATTATCTAAGTTTTTCTTTACAAGCAAAAGTAACAAAATTCTGTTTCCAGCATCTAAAAACTGACATTTTGTTCATTATTTTTATTTAACCTTTATGTAACCAGGAGATCCCGTCTTCAAGAGAGACCTGCCAAGACGTCACACCTTTATAACATTACTGATAATTACATCGAACATGACACAAGTAACAAACGATAAACAGTAAAACACATTAGAACACAAAATAAAATCCATCTCAGGAGCAGCAGTTGCTCTTTTCAGTTGCACATTAATCAGAGCTTTGAACTCTTCCAGTGAGACAGACGATGAAGCTTCAGTGTTTTTGAAGGTTTTTCCAGACCCAGGAGGAGCCGCTTTGTCATTAATGTCAGATTCATTTGGTAGTTAGAAGGGTTGATGGACACTTTTTATATTTTCCATTCACGTGTTTTTGTTTTTACTTTTCCTTCAGATCCAAAGCGAGCGGCGTCCACAGCCAGCGGTCCGACCAGCCGAGCCGGCAGCCGAGCCGGCAGCAGGGCCAGCAGCCGGCGGGGCAGCGACGCCTCGGACGCCTCGGAGCTGCAGGACGCCCGCTCGGTCTGCTCGGACACCTCGGACACCCCGAGACGGCCGGGCGGAGGGGCCAAGCCCTCCAAGATCCCCACCATCTCCAAGAAGGCCCCCAGCCCGAAGACCCCGGGGTCGGCCAAGAAATAAACCCAGCAGAGGAGCCGGAGCAGCAGCGACACCTCCGACCTGAACCTCCATCCATAGGGCTCGTACTGAATCTGTGCACTATGACTGATATTTAACAGGGAAAGAAGGAGAAGCCGAGCAAATCTCCTTCTCAGTCTTTCCCTGATCTCCTGAACCGACTGAGAACCTGCACAAGAGGAGAAGAGTTGAGTCTTCGGGGTCGGCGACGACGTTCCCCCTTTAAGAAGTGACCCCAGTTTGCCTTCCAGCCTCCTGCTCCGAACAGCGACCGCCTCGACGTGATGCTGCCTTACTTCACTCTTCTGTCCTGATCCGACAGTCTTTAAACTGCTTTATACCACACAAACACACACTTTAAACCCAGCAGGCGGAGCAGGGAGCGGGACACGCCACCACCACGGCTGCAAAAACACAGAAACGAAGAAGCTCAAACAACATTCAGGAAAAAAAAAGAAAAAAAAAAGAATTGTGGGTTTTTATTTTGGCTTGTGGGCCAGATGCCTCAGCGATGAGTTAAAAAAGAAAATATGCAACGACTGCCATGTCGCTTCTCCCGGACAGAAACATCTCCAGAGGCAGCGTGTGGAGACGCTGCAGAGGACCGGCGGCGGCGGCGGCGGCGGACAAACACTCACACACTGAAACACCGCAGCAGACTCCTCCGACCGCCGGAACGCCAAGATCGGCCTCCTGTGTGCATTTCAGCGAAGGGCGGTGTGGTTTCGTCACATGCCGGCGTAACAATCCGACACACAAACATCACAAACTGGCAATAGACAGGACTATTTTTACGGCGACACACTCAACTAACAGCACATTACTGACAATATACGACACGTGTAACCTGATGTTAGCGTCCGCAGAGCTCGACAACCAGCATGCACTAACTGTCTGCAGCTCCACCTTAACCTACTGTGTTGCCCCTAGCAACCCAGCAGCGCACACACACACACACACTCTCTCTATGACACACTGTGGTGTGTATCGTGTGTGTCTTTGTTACAGGAAACAATAGAGGTCATTGACTTGAGTCACTGTATGCAAAACTTTAATTTGCGAATGTCATTTTTGTTTTTTTTGTTTTTTTTCTTCTCGTTGTTTTCTGGTTAATTTATAATCCAGTTTTTGTTTTCTAGCTTTGAAAGAAAGATCTATTTATTTTCATGTCATATCACCGTTCAGCAGAGAGTGATTTAGTATTATGGTTAAAGAAATTGTGATTTTTGTACCGAGAAGATTTCCACTCCGCTCTTTTTTGACATGATCTGTGTGTAAACGTGTGTTTCTACTCCATTGTAACATGACATTATTCACTAGGTCGCCTTGTTTGTTAAAGTTTCTTTAATGCTAATGACTACGATTTCCTGACCACGACCAAAGGGGTTTGCCCTTCATGTGTAGACAGAGAACTACAAATATGAATGACAGGAGGGCTGGGCGGAGCGGACCAATCAGAGTGGGTCTTCTTCCCCGGCGTCTCTTCTTCTAGGCTTTTTTTCAAATGTCCCGTCGCTGGCGGGGCCGAGTTGTCTCTGTGTTATCTCAGTGTAAGAGATGAAGTTTATGAAAACTAATGACATTACAGTAAGAAAGAAGACATCTTAAGGTGATTTTTATTTATTTATTGTCTCTGAGGGGGGATTCGGGCGCAGGAGACGAGTCGCCACCTTCTGATGCTGTGTGATGATGGAGGGAGGGAGGGAGGCGTCACCACGAGTCACTTGTGTAAAAGTAAAATGAAAAAAAGAAAAAAAAAACTAAAATTATAAACAATTTTTTTGTTCTGTTTTTGTATTAAAAATATGCTTGCAGTAAAACTTTCTCTCGTCTTTGATTCATTTGGTTTTGGGGTTTTTGTGTTCGGCGGAGTTTGATTTGTGATCATCTGTCTGCTGCGTGTTTATACGAAGAGGAGAGCTCAAACAGACGACAACACGACAGATAAGCGTCCCATCTGTAAGAGTCAACGTGAACTTCCTACTTTCTGACATTTTCTACAATAATATCAGATTGTTTGGATGATTCGATGAGTAAATGTGGGATTTTTATGTCTCCATTCACGTGTTTTTTTCCTCTTGGAGTCGTGATTTTCTCATAAATGTTCTTATTTTCATGTTTTGGCCGTTTAAGGTTAAATGACCACACATGCAAACACAGCGCTGCCGTAGATGCAGCGTTGTGAGTAAGTGTTTATGTTTTTGTGGCTTCTTTTCTTGGTCACTTTCTTACATTTACATCTTTATTTTTACGATTAGAATGATATGTTTTATGGCTCTGAGTGACTGTTTTTAGCAGCAACAAGTAGCAGAAACGTACGCTTTTGTGCCTAAACTTTACTTTTGTGTGCATGTTTGTGATGTGTATTTAACTTTCTGTGTGTGTGTGTGTGTGTGACATGGATAGATCACATACTCAGTTCTGGCTCATGATACTCATCTGGCTTTGATACTTTTTGGTTTTAGGATATTTTTTTAACATGAGGCGCGACATGAGCTGAATTATGTCCCTTTTGTCTCAGGTTTGCACTCATGTACCAACGTAAGTCGTGTGACAGGTTTTTGTATCAGCAGCAACTGGCATTTGTTGCATTTTCTTTGAGTAAATTTAGCTTTCAGCGCATATTTATTCAGGTTTCTAATCTATATTTGTATTTTTGTTATTTAGTGCTGTAGTCAGTTTCTGACATGGAATGTGAACATGCTCAGTTCTTGCTTCTGACTTTCTTCAGGATATTTTTTATTTTTTGATGCTAAATTAGATTAATTGTTTAACATCTCTGTTGTGTGTGTTCATGTGTGTCAACATTAATTGTGGTAATTTTATTTTTATGTGTACACTTTGATATATTTTTTACATTTTTATGTTTTTTTTCTTTGTTATTAGTTTTTGACTGAGATTTTTACTTTCTTATTCATTTGTTTTTTGAAATAGATGAATAGGAAAGCCTCTAAATGAGATTCATTATTTCCCCTTTTCTCTTATTTTTGGGGTTTTTCATGTTTATATTTATGCAACTTTCTTCCATATTTTTTGCCGTTACAATGTTTTTCAGAGCTGTGAGTTGTTGCTCATTACTTCGTAAGATCGTAAAATGAGCTTAATTATTTTTTGCTTTTCTCTTCTGGGCCTACATGAGTTTTTAAAATATATTTATCAAAGTTTTTGTTCTATATTTTTATTTTGTTTTTATGTTTTTAGCGTTATTTAGGTTTTTTGCTCATGATTCTGTTTCTAATTCGGATGATCTTTTATTTCCTATTAGAAGCTTAATTGCTTCCTCCTCTTTTGCTGTGCATTCATGTGCATCCATGAGACGTCTTCATCTTATTTTTAGGTGCATATTCATACATTTTTTCTACATATTTTTTCATTCTTACGTGGTTTTAGTGTTGTAATCAGTTTAGGACACGAGCTTTTCTACGTTGGGCATTTTGTAATCTTGTATTTTTTAATGATGGTTTAATCGTTTCCTTTTCCGTGCGTGCCTTCATTCACTCACGCCTGACAGCCGACCACAGACTCAGAGACCGGACATTTCTGGGTAATTATCCTGTCGAGATAAAGACACACCCGGCTGGATCTTCACTGCCGAGCTCTGCCAGGAGGTAAACACCGGGAAGAGGGAGGCGATGGAGGGCCGATTTAATAATTTGAACTTGTGCGTTTGTCACTTTAAGCTGCTCCTCCAGTTTGTGTCGGAGCATTTGAAAATAACTTTGTCCTGTTTATTCGGCGGCTCCACCGGACATGATGAGGTCCTCCCTCTGCAGCTGTGTGTACACTCACACTCTCTCCTCTCATTTTCTGTCCACTCTCCATCCATCTCTGCAGCCCATCTGTCATCCAGTGACAGTCCCGCTCTGTTCCACCACTTCTGTCTCGCAGGAATGTCATTTCTCATTTCAGTTGGGTTTATATGGTTTCAAGGGCACTCGGCTTCTACCTCACTCCCTGTTCTTTCACCTCCTCCTCTTCATCTTCTCTCACTCCTCTCCCCTTTATCTCAATCCAGAAAATAAAAAAGAAAACCTTAAAGTTGCAGATGTGCAGAGAAAAGAAAAACAAAATGGGCAGAGCGTTAATTCCTGGCATTTGGGACTCGCCCTTTCGGCCAGGACAGAATGAACCGCGGTCAGTTTGGTTTGGTCAGCGTTATTCATGCCTTTCAAAGTGACCACAAGTACCAGGACGCTTTGAAGCCGAGAGTACACAAACACGAGCTGGCACTGGGCTGAACCTCACTACTATATTTGAGTCACTTCTTCCCTCCAGGTCCTTCTGGTCCAGACACATGCACACAGTGTGTTTGCATTAGTCGTGCTGCAGGGCACGCAGCTAATGAATGGCTCAATATGAATCCGCAGCTTCACACGACAAGTGTTCAAAGGTTCTGCAAAAAGTGTTTCATGTGAGCTGGAGGCAGAGTCATGTTGGAGGTCAAGTATAGAGTTTTGGTTCAGCGGCAAACTGAAGTCGAAGCGGTAAACGTGGCGATTTCAGGGTTTTAAACAAGTTTTTTACCTTCAATATTTCCAACCGTAGATTCAGATTTCCAGGGTTTTATCCTTCACAAACCAAAGAACTAATTCTATCAACTTGTAGGATTGGACTTACAGGATTAGACAACTTGCCATTTTGTAGTGTGGAGAAGGTTTACAGTGTTTGAGTAGAGTTGTAGGTGAGGTGGTGTGCTTGAGCTGCAGAGGAAGGGATTGCTTTCACAGGGGGGAAAAATCATACAAGTTATAGTATAAATCAATCATTATAAATATGTAACTATTGGAGATGATATGTGACCAGAGACAGGCTATAAAATTAGGAACGTTAGGGGGAAAAAAATATTCACGCATCTGAAACTGACAGAAAAGTAGCAAAATGCTATCAGACAAATTCATTTTTTAAAGAAATTTTGGATGATATGAAGTTGAGACAAGATACATAATTGATTTGTGATTTATAAACAAGGGTTTACAAACAATAACATTTTTAAAAGTAGTTTGCAATTTATGGCCCCTGGTCTTGATTACTAACAACCTGGAAATAAAACAGCTTCCATGCAGGTGTCCGGTTAGCCAGCAGACAAAGTTAGCTTGCTAATGCTAATTAGAAGTGCACACTTTTGTCTTCAGTAAATTAGCTGTTTGTTTTGTTTTGGGTTTTTTTAATGGCATTTTGTAGTTAAATAAACTTTTCAGTATCACTAACTAGCTAACTTTCTTAGCATTAGCTTGCCAAGAAGTTAAAAGCTTTAGCTAACGTTACTGCTAGCAAACAATTATCAGTGATAAATTAGTAAATCAGTGATAAATCAGTTACTTACATGATGATAATAATAATATTAATAATAACATTACTGGTGGTGGAAAAGATTTTAAAAGAGTTTAGCTTCTCTTAATAAGACTTGAGTTTGACTGGAAATGTGATTTATAAGATTATTTGAGGGTCTCTGTGCTGTTTTTGCTTTGCAGCTCTATTATTCTGTCTCATCAACAATCATTATGTGCAACAGTAAAATAATATTGATAATAAAGTTACCTTTAATAAAGTTAACAGCAAAATATTTAAACACGCAAGACAAGTTTCTTGATGCCAACCGCCAAGAAACAGAGAAGAACAAAAGTAACTTGATCTTTCATCTGTTTTCTTCTTATTATTGTTCTTATTAATACTACTAATAATAATAATTTATAAATGTATCTGTCATTTCTGACCACATAAAGTGAAAAGTGAGCTGCCGAAGTGTAAATCATTGTGGATTCTATCAACACTTGGACATGACGTACAAACTAGTATTTAAAAATTTTTGTAAAAGTGCTAAAGTTTGGTTCACAAGTCCTTCCGGGTTGTGCGTCTTCTGTGTTTTGTCTTGGAGAAGAATTACAGATAAAAACTAAAAAAAGAATCATAAGTCAAATGAAAAAATGTGTTTTACATTTGGGCAGAGTGAATGCTCAAGTTAGGAAACTTTATGTTGACTTTTCTTAAAAGACAGTTGCATAAATGCTTATTTGAGAGGAACCAAGTGATTTATGTTGATCTAACTCAAACCATTAATGTTTCCTGTTAACTTCATCTGAATAACCTTAATCCAGCTGTGTGCCACTGTGTGAGGTATTTAAGTCGGTGCAACAATTCTCGTTTTTCATTGCAGATGTTTAGATGATAAACTAAAGTGTTGGTTTTTTGTTCTTTCTGCACTACATGTGATTTGTTTAGAGCAGCATGATCATGTTTTTGGTTGTGTGGTAACCTTTCACTAACACGGCGTTCATTGATCAGTAAAGCCAATAAATCAGTGTTCATATTTCTGACCGTTTGACAAACAAACATCTGCTGAACTTTAGTGAACGTGACCCCCATTAACAAAACTGGTTTCATTCTAAATTCTTATCACTCTAACGTTGGCGACTTTCCTTCAGTGCTGCCTAAAATCTCCTAGAAGCTGCCAGAAATTCCTGTGCAGGAAAAGCCCTGCTCGCACGGCTTGTGAGTCGAGTTCCTACCATTAAACGGGGCATCGGGCCACTCGATGTCGAGCTGCAATGAAAGGAAGCAGTCATGAGAGGATGAAAAGATAGATGGGTGGAGGTCAGGAGGAGAGAGAGCGATGAGGTCTCCCAAAGAGACCACTGGGAGGGACTCGGCTGATGAGATGTGAGCTTCAAGACTTGAAAGAGGAGGAGAGGCTGGAGGGAAACTCCCTGCTGGTTACGAACAACTGCCGAAGGCTTCATGCAGTCAGAGCAGCTCGAACTGAGCTGAAGGACAAACCTCAGCCGAGTTACAATCAGGAAACAGTTTCATAAATTGGATTAAGACATCTGGAGCCCCGGAGACGTGTGGGCGGCAGCAGCTCTGAATGGATGAATGAGAGCTCCAGGATGACGGGATAAAAGCTTCCAGCCGAGGATCCTCCGGAGGTCTGACTCACTGCAGGTGTGAACAACTTACTTTCTTCGTGCCGTGAAGGAAAACTCGGAGCAAACCTGATGACACGACGCTCAGATTTCACTCCAGCACCACCTGCTCATCACTGAAATTGGTTTCCATCCTGCAGCTTCAAAGCCGGCAGCAATCATCCACAGTGTTTGTCTATATTCAAAACACAGCAGAAAAACAGCTTGTAATTATGCTCTCACTCTCATTATCTCTGTTTCTGCTGCTGCACCACTGAGAGGTGAAGCCCGAGTGGATGAGAGCAGGGTTTTTCTTCTTCTTCTGGATTAGAGAAGGTGGAGAGGAAGGCGAGGAGGGAGGGAGAGATAAACAGAGGCAGTTTAAGGCGGTAAACACAGCGGGACTCTAAACACATCAGGCATAAATCAGCTGTATTTGTCTGAAACGGTCAAACTGGAGCGAGGAGGCGGCGCTGTGCTGGTCAGACTGGGAGCAGTGGAGGAGTAATAACCCAAAGTAGATTATTTGTGGCTATAAAAGCTTTGATTTTCCAGCAGATAGGAGGACTCATGGCCTCCTGCGGTGTGTCCTGCCTGTGCAGTAAGACGAGCCAGCAGCAGAGCCGGTCCAGCTCCAGCCTCCACCCCCGGACGGTGCTGCTGCTGCCCCTGCTGCTGCTGCTCTACCTGCCCCTGTGGAGCCAGCAGGCCGAGGCCGTTGTCCACTCCAGCTTCCGGAGGCTGAGCGGACGTGAGAAGAAGGAGATGCAGAAGGAGATCCTGAGCATCCTGGGCCTGCCGGGGCGACCCAGGCCTCACCCGCCACTGAGGCCGCCCTCCTCTGCGCCGCTCTTCATGCTGGACCTTTACCACGCCATGTCGGCCGATGGTGAGGACGAGGGCAATGAGATCATTGTGAACGGACCCGGCGTGGGGAAGTTCGGAGGGGCGACTCAGGTGAACCACGCTGCCCTGCCGACACTCAGCACGCACACGCCGCCGCTGGGGACGGTGGTGAGCGAGGCCGACACCGTGATGAGCTTCGTCAACCTGGGTGAGTCAGAACAGTGATAGCAGTCGTCAGCGAGAAACTGTAAAAACTGATTTCTAACTTTCCGATTGTCCTTAAACTAATGTGTGACTTCTGGTTTTATCGAACAGCTTTCTACTAATTCTACTTACCATTTACAAATAGAGCATTTGTACTGAACAGATTCCATACAAAACACAAACATCTGCTCCTCGGTACAACCAGGAAGTCACTCGTGACTCAGCTGCGACCAACAGTCACGTGACAAGACCTCGTGAGCTTTGGGTTGAACTGCAGGCTTTGTGTTTACGCAGAGCAGAGAGGAAGCAAGTATGACTGCAAATTAAAATAGTAAATGTTAAACTGGTTTTTTTGAATACTGGCCCCTGTGGTCACTTAAAAACGTTTCTTGTACGTGGATTCTATTTTTTTCTTTTAATGATTTATGACATTATAACTATATTATAACTCTAAAAAATCAAAGTGTTTGAGGTTCAGAAGATGAACTGTTGATGGGTTGATGATCCGTAGTAGTAGAAGTTCATGTGAGCAGTAAAAGCTTAATGACAGGAACACAAATAAGAAACTTAAATGACAATAATGATTAAAATACTAAAGGCAAAGTTCATGAAATAATAATAAAAAAAAAACACTAATTAGAAACGTCAGTTGTCCTAAAGATAAAACTGAGTGTTTAACATAGAACATGAATATTCCTTTTGTTATTGCACAGCCTTGTGGAACAGTCACTTTGCATTTCACTATATAGCATGTTGTGACATTAAAAAAAAAATAAAATGGAAAAAAAAAGGTATGAATCTTGAACTCTTGACTCTTGAAGCTTTAGATTATTCTGCAGTTTTTTTTCCAGGCTGCAGGTGCACAGTGAGTAAAACTGGATTTACTAAACAAAACAAAAAAAACAGCCAAGAACTGCAAAGTAAATCCAGAAGACATGAATGAAGTAAATAAACACAGCTCACAGTGATGAGTGTTCTATCATCAGTGATAAATCCTAAGGCAGAGTCCTAAATAGTGTCCAAGGGCTTATATGACATCATAATCCAACAGTGATAGAAGATTTGCCTCAATCTCCTGTGGGGAAATATGATTTATTCCTGTCAAAGAAACCACATTTTTGTCTAAATTTGTTTCACCAATTCAGTCACACGATATTCAAATGTGATCCAAAAAACAAAACATTTGACTTCTGTGACTGCTCGTTTGTGCTGCTCGTAACAGAGATGACAAGATTCGTATGGTCAGTATTTTTGGTTCTGGTGAATTTAGTGAGTCATAAATTTAGTTTTGCCTGCATTAGAGCTTATTTGTGGTTGTTGAGTGAAGCATGTAACTTGGCAATGCAGCGCTGGATGAGTTTAACAGAGGATGATATGTATGATTTCCACGCTGAAGTACAAAACTGTATCATCGGCATAAAGACGCACTTTGTTCAGGAGAAAAAATGTAAATAAAAGCATGCAAGGATATCACAGTTTACCAACTTAGAGAAACAGTTTGGTATTTTGAGAAGACGAGGAAATCAGGTGAGAGACCATTTTGCAAAGCAACTGGACTCTTGAAAACATTTTAAATCTTATCCAGTAAACTTCCCCAGTTCTAGAAGACTGCTGGGGAGTTCTAAGTGTTTATTTTCAGCTCCAAACTCACACGGCTAACAGCTCAAGACTTACCTGCCTCAAGGTGTGAATGGTGGTGAAGCTGAGCAAGGATTTCAGAACTGCATTATAAGTACCTGATGAGTGGCTTTGTAGATCGAGTCTCTAAAGCCTGAACATGGAGGCAGGAAGAAGCGCAGAAGTCAGTTTCTTTTCAGGACACTTGAATTATACACTGAGAAATTACCGTGAAGTTTTTGCACAATGATGCCAAATCAACTGCCTAAACCATCTTTAAACAAACAACATATAACGTGCTAATTACTGATCTTTAGAGTCGCCGTTAACTTGATTTTATTACCTTCAGATGCCGCCGGGCTACATGTTCTCTGTGCAGCTGCGAGGACGGTATCAATCTTCTCATTTAACGTCCAGTAAGAAAGCATGTCAGCGTTTTCCCCCAGAATGTCCTTTAGCCTTAATTAGAGAACATTTTTACCGTCGGGTTTCGACTCGGTGGTTTGGCTACAAACTGTAAACTCAGAGGGATGAAATTACACCGTGTGCGGACTTGATGACACTGTCAGTGACATGTTGGTGCTACCAACATTTTTAGTTTGTTCTCCGCTGTGCAAATTTCCACAAACTCTTGGAGGATTGAAGCCGCTGTCAGTATGAACTATATTGGTGCGTTTCCATTTCTGCTCAGCATTCCTGCATCCAGCAGCCTCAGTCCGCTGCTGCTGCTGCAGAAAATCGTCCCAGCGCCGAGAGGATCTTTTTACCGTGTTCGATGAAGGACGGGGGTTGATTAGGAAACAGTTTCCGCTTGTTCACTGATCAAGTGAAGAGATTTAAGCTAATAGAGAACAGAATCGTTTGTCCAACACATTGACTGTACATAAAGGTGGATGAACAGCTCATGACTTGAACTGCAGGTTCCCGAACAGCAGTTTTGAAGCTCGTCCTCACAGTGCCCGACTCCACCGAACGTCACTGTTATACCTTCCACTTCCCTGAGACATTAGTTTAGTAAAATGTTGACCAAATGTCTGTAGTAAAATGTAAAATGTGAAATTCATGTTTCAGTAAAATGTCTGCATGAATTCTGCATGAATTCCTACAAACCCACATGCAGAACACATTTCTGAAAATGCTGCTCATGCTCAGCAGTGGTGTGTGTGTGCATAACATGTAGGTACGACCTGCTGCACGTTTGCATCAGAATCCTTCATGTGGAGAGTAGAAAAGTAGTTCAATAAGAACAGTGGGTGTCTGCGGGAGCCTGTAATCGAGGCTATGCTCCCCAATAATCCACAAATGAGGCAGGAGGTGGAGCTGAGCGGAGCTGAGGCCATGAGCGGTCCTACTGATGGAACCCATCTGTCCTTCATTATGCAGAACTTCATCATTTAAACAAGTGAGTTTTTATTGAACTCTACTCCTCATACAGCGTCCCAAACAGGGAAATCAGCTGTACAGACCAAAACTGTTTTTGATATCAGGCTGTAAACAAGATTAGTTTTGCTGTAAAGTTGAACATTTTAACATAGAAGTCCACGAAGATTTATTTTGCTTTTAGAGCCTCAAGTGGACATTAGAGGAACTTTTTCACGTTGGCTTCATTTTTCAGCCAACAAGGTAAAAAAATGAATGTTTTTAAACTGTTTTTGACTTTAGCATCTTTCCTGTTTTGTTCAATTAAAGCTAAATAGCGAATAACATTCATATTATTTACATGATAACCATAAAAAATAAACATCATAAATAATGTCCACATCAAAATTCAGTATTTTTAAATAGGATAATTCATGTTTTACAATGTTTAACTGTAAGTGTACGCTATTTTTACTGTATTTAAAGTAATAGAAAATATCATTATATTACAGATATTTGTTGGATTTTGAAAGAAAAAATATACTGAAGACTAGAAAATGGTAAATCTTTTTTTGATAGTTCCAAAACAGATCCATGTTTTGTTAGATAACAGATTAGAACTAGTAAAATCACAGGAAAAAGTATTAGTTTACATGTTGTCTTTAAAGTAAAATAACTGTAAATAATGTTTTTTTAAAAAGTGTATTTTTACAAAAGTAATTAGTTCTTTTACAAATGTGAGCATTAAATGACAGATTTGTAGTATTTAAATAAGCAAGAGAGAGAGAAAATCATAATTTAAACAGATATTTGCTGTTATTTTCACTTTCTTTTTACAGTTTACAAATGTTACAGTACTCCAGCATTTTCTGGCACCTTTTCTGACAGATTTTTACAGTTTTTTTAATGGGATTTATTTTTATTTTATTTTATTTTTAACACTGTAAGAGGTTGTTGCTGTTTGAAGCCATCCTCTCAGCCTCTGGAACCTTTCTAATGAGCAATTTCTGACATTTTTTAAGCCACACAATTTATCAGTTTATCAGGACAGCACAACATCAGACTCTGTGTGGTCATTTGCGCCTCCATCAGATCCACACAGACTGATGCCTATCTGTCCGTCAGAACACCAACTTTAAACATCCTCCTCTCTCTGACTTCCTTCCTCCTGCTTCTCCGGGTTTCGGCCGGCGATGTGCAGCCAGCTCGGCGTGGGAAACATCGTCTGCTCCCTCTTGCTTGGGGTCTTTAATGCTCCAAATGAAGGGTTTCCTTTACGTAACTCGGCTCTGTTATGGAAAAAGAAAATGCACCCTGAAATTTATCAGTCAACACTGCAGCAACACAGCATCTCATCCTGCAGAAACCACCACGACTCAGTAAACAAAGGTGACTCACGGCTTTAATAGTGACCCGGAGTGCACGACACGGTTCTCTTTTGAAATTTCATTTGAAGCCAAAGCCCTTAAAACCTCATCAAACGTGCATGAAAGTGCAGCTAAACGCGTCACACGGCCTCAGAATCATAGCGGGCCACATGTTGCTTGTATGTTTTGAGTGTCGGCTGCAGATATATTTCAGCTTCAATAACTGATCTGTGTGTTGGTTCATGTGAGTTGAATCAAACATCGGAGGGTGTGTGTTCCTACGCATATGTAATGGGAAGACACAGCTGGTTGGAATTAAAGGCCCCACTGACACACAGTGAAAAAAAAGCAAACGGTCCGAAGCGAGATGAAAATACTGCTGTGGAGGAGCAGCTCTAAAAATACCGGGCAGGCCTGCAATTAGTGGTGTGTGTGCTGAGCAGCTGCTGTGGTTCAGGGCACTAAGTGTCTCTAATTACTGCACAGTGTGTGTGCTGATATGAGCCCAGCCCATCGGGGGTGTCCTGTCCTTAGTATCTCTATTTACCGTGAATTCAAACTCTGGTCGTTTGCATGTGAGCACGTTGCCAAACCCCATCGACCGGAGTTGCTTCGTGTCCGTGCAGGGTTTCACCAGGACACATACGCGCTGCTTCGGTTTGGATTTGGCGGTGGAGGTGTGTGTTCGCCTCTGCGTTTACATTTTGTTCTTAAACAGGAAGCTTGAGACGTCTTGTCGCAGTCTTTTTGTTTTTTGTTTTTTGAGTTTGGGGTTTTCTTGTTCAGTTTTTTTGCCCCGATCCGATCAGAGTTAGCAATTTCAGGAAACTTGTAATGCAAAAAAAATGTACTGTGTTATTGTAAGTAATCAATCAGGCAAGTTTCATGAGAATATCTGTCAAAACTGTGGTTCCCAGCTTCTAAAAGGTGTGTAGTTTTATAAAGTTTGAAAAAAAACCAACCTGATCAAGTTTTTTGCCCCCAAGAGTGTGAAGCTCAGAGTGTGATACTGCTTTCGTTGCTAAAACACACCTCATGTAAGTTACTAAAATCAATCCAGTGTATGTTAATGTTGCGTAGCTGGTCATGAACCTTGTTGTAAAGCTCTAGTAAATTTGAAATGTTGTGTTAGAATGTACTGCAGCTTCACAAGCTCCAAAAGACAGAGAAAACCTGTTTTCTCTACATACATGTCGGAACATGTGTTGTAGTACCTGGTTGTTCCACCAGGTGGAGCCTCTTACTGTTTAATACTGTAGAGACAAGAGGAGGCGTCACTCGGACTATGTAGGAAAGCAGAGAGCATTGTGGAAGTTTAGCGAGCACCGGGTACCATAACAAAGACTTCTGTGATGCTTAATGACCTCTAACCACAGCTCATGTGTTTAAAACAAGACAGTCTTCTACTTTTTCTCTGTAGTTTTTCTGGATATTTTCTGTAGTTTAACAAAACAAGCAGCATCAGTAATTTAACAGTTTCAAAAACTCAAAAAATATTGTTATATTATGACTTTGTCTCTGTGATTTTGTAGATTATCTTTAATTTCACTCTTTTTACTTTACGTTACATAACATTATGTCTAGTTTTTTGTTGGTTTGTTTGTTTTACTGATAAATTAAAATCTAAAAAAAACAAAAGGAAAAAAAATAGAGTAAAATTACAGATACTTTTTACAGTGTAGCTGCCTCCCTGCACACCTGGAGCTCACCAACAGCTCACAGAAACAAAGCAGACAAAGTTCTACACAAACCTACAACACGTTTTGCTGCTAAACAGACAAATAATCTGCACTTTGTGTGTCTTTCATTGTTCTTCCTCTCGTTGTTTCCAGTTGTGTGTTTGCTGTGTCGCTTCACTGTGAGCAGCTGTGTGATGTTTTCATCTCTTGTTGGTCTCTGTTAACTTCAGATGTTTGTTTTTGTGGTGATGAAGCCTGTTTGTGTGTTTTTAGACCTGAAGTAGTTTTAATTTCTCACCAGCACTGTGTGTGGCTTCACTAAAAGCAAAATGTTGTTTTGTCATGAACCAATCAGCTGATAATTTGCTTTTATAAGATATTTTCCTCCACACTAGTGGAACAAAAACGTTCAAAATACACATTTCGGTGTTTATTTTACTGCACTTTGTTAATTGGACATTTATGCAAATTAGTGTAATTTAATGAGAGAATTCAAACAACTGGAGAAGTTTATTGGGGAATACTATTTTTAAAAAGCTCGTCATTTTACAATATGGCTGTTTTCTTTACTCTGAAACCTCCATCTCGCTTTATTCCTGTTTATATTCTGAAGGTTATTTCAGGGCTGTTTTCATATTTCACTCACAAGCTGATTTACAAAACATTTGATTCCTAAAAACTTAGTGAAAATATATTGAAATTGAAATGAACTTGTTGAAAAGCTGAATACTAAATTACAGCATTCAGGTCAAACATTAGAACCAGATTAAAAAGATATTTCTTCCTTTTTTTAAATGTCAAGAGTGTTTATCTGTCTAATGTTGAGAGACAACAGGTTTCAAAAGCAGGATTTGGCCTCAATAATACTCTTAAAGAACACATTTGAAGAAAAGCAGAGGAGGATCTGAATGATCTGACTGGAACTTATGAAGGAGAATGTCTCTGTACGGGGGAGTGATGCTGTTAAAAGCTTTATAAGCAAGTACAAGAACTTTAAAATGAAAACTAAAACTGCAGTTTAGTAAAACTTCCTCCAGCTCTGTTCTCGTCTCCTTGTGACCTTTCATTCACTCGTTTCCTCTCGTCTCTTCTCACCTTCACTCTGCTGATCCTCGTCTTGGCTTTTCACCGTTGCGTCGACACATTTTCTCCTCTAACATCTGCTTTAAACTAGAATTTTCCCAGCAGATTTCAGTCAGCTCATGTTGTTGCCTTTTACCTTCCAAGAAACGATCTGTGCTTTGCTGCAGAGCTGCAGATACGATGAATCGATCAGTTGTTAAATATTAAATTAACCACCAACTAATTATCTGATTCCTGCCTTATAAAAGTGAACTTATCATCCTCTATGACAGTAAACTGAATACGACTGAGTTGTGGACAAAACAAGACCATTTCCTGACATTTCATGGATAAAACAGTTAATTACTGATGAAATAATCAACAGTGGATTAAGTCTCGCACATGGAGGTCAATTGCAGTTATTTCTTTTCCTAAGAAAAGTATTTTTAATTTTAACATTCAAATTAACAGTGTATATTGTAATCCTGTTCTCTGCTCAGTAGGTGGCTTGTTTGCTCTTTACGTTATTTGTATTTTTTGCATCATGTATCATGCATAATTTTACTCTAAAGGGTCTGAAAGGCCTCCACGATGTGTTCTGTCTTACTGCGTGATTATCTTGTCTTTTCTTTCTGAAATGTTCCTCTAACAAGCAGAAATCTGTTTTCCGTCTGCAGTGGAGCAGGAGCGCGACCTGCTGCAGCCTCGTCCTTACTGGAAGGAGTTTCGCTTCGACCTGACTCCTCTTCCTCAGGGTGAAACCGTCACAGCGGCAGAGTTTCGCATCTATAAGACTCTGACGATGGGCCAGAGGGCGAATCGAACGCTGCATATCTCCGTGTACGAGATCCAACGAGAAAACAGACACAGGTTTGATCCAACTCACTCTTTATTTCCCTTTCGTCTCCTCTGCTGCTGTTATTGGTTTTTATTTTGGTCTCAATCTCATGTTTCTTTACAGTCCAGTTTTTAATATGCAGTGCAAAATAATTAATGCCTTCAAGTTTTTTTAAGACACAGCTTGTTTTTTTTTCTATAACAAGACGCTATAGTAAGACACTTTTTAAACAGTTACCATCGCAACTATACTATGTTATTAAAAACATATTGTTGTCATTGAAAATGTCATAGCTGTCCTATGATGTCAGTAAAATGTTTTTGTAGAGTGTCTGCAAAAATGTCAAAATATAGTATGTCATAAATGCGTCACAGTATAGTATGTTGTCATGCTACAGCATGTCGTAAAAACATCATGGGATAGCATGTCATAAAAAGTTCATAGTATAGCAGGGCGGCTGTGGCTCAATTGGTAGAGTGGTTGTTCTCTGATCGTAAGGTTGGAGGTTCGATCCCCTGCACCTCCACAGTCGAAGTCGAGATGAGTCGAATGAGAAAACATCGTATCGCTTTCAGTGCCGCTAAGGTAGAAACGCGCTATATAAGTGCAGTCCATTTACCATTTACCATAGCATGTCGTAAAAAGTCATGGTATAACATATCATAAAAAGGACATAGTATAGTATGTCACAAAAAGGTTATAGTATAGCATGTTGTAAAAAGTCATACGATAGCATGTCATAAAAAGGTCATAATATAGTATGTCGTAAAAAAGTATAGCATGTCATAAAAAGTCATTGTATAGCATGTTGTAAAAATGTCATACTATAAGATGTCATAAAAAGGTCATAGTATAGTATGTCATAAAAACCTCATACTATAGCATGTCATAAAAAGTCATAGTATAGCATGTCGTAAAAATGTCATACTATAGCATGTCGTAAAAAGTAATAGTATAGCATGTCGTGAAACGTAATAGTATAGTGTGTCGTAAAAATGTCATACTATAACGTCATAAAAAATCATAGTATAGTATGTCATAAAAAGTCATACTATGACGTCGTAAAACGTCATAGTATAGCATGTCGTAAAAAGTGATAGCATTTCATGTCGTAAAAAGTCATAGTATAGTATGTCATAAAAAGTCATAGTATAGCATGTCGTAAAACGTAGTAGTATAGTGTGTCGTAAAAAGGTCATCGTATAGCATTCAATTAAATTCAATTCAATTTTATTTGTATAGCACATATTTACAACAACAAGTCATCTCATAGCGCTTAACAAAGGCAGAGACAGTCCAACAATCCAAAACATTTGGATTCCCTATAAGCTTCAGCATGTTGTAAAAAGTCATAGTATAGCATATCGTAAAACGTCATAGTATAGTATGTCGTAAAACGTCATAGTATAGCATGTCGTAAAAATGTCACACTATAGCATGTCGCACAAAGTCATAGTATAGTATGTCGTAAAAAGGTCATAGTATAGCATGTCGTAAAACGTAATAGTATAGTGTGTCGTAAAAATGTCATACTATAACGTCGTAAAAGGTCATAGTATAGCATGTTGTAAAAAGTCATAGTATAGTTTGTCGTAAAACGTCATAGTATAGTATGTCATAAAAATGTCATACTATAACGTCATAAAAAAGTCATAGTATAGTATGTTGTGAAAAACTCGTAGTACAGTGTGATAGTATGTCACAACAACATCATAATATAATATGCTGTAAAAATCTTGTAAATATGTCACAGTTTGTCCTGCAAACATCCTAGAACAGAATTTGCCTTTTGGGTAATTGTTCTTTCTATGTTCTGTGGACCCACAGAGAACCAGAGCTGGTGCTGCTGGACATGCAGTCGGTTCCTGCAGGTCAGGAGGGCTGGTTGGCCTTCGACGTCACCTCGGCCTCCAACCACTGGCTGCTCCACCCTCGCAGCAACCTGGGAATCAGGCTGTATGTGGAGACTGAGGAAGGTGGGTGTAACGCTGGAACAAGACAGAACCATTACCAAACGATTCATTTTAACCCTCTGAAGTCCAAGAGCTGAGTTATCTTTAAAGAAAATCAACAGAATCACATCACTTGTCAGGGCCAGAGACTATAAAAACAAAAGCACTAATCAGATTATAAAGTTCAGCTTCAACTATGTGTGTGTCATGTGCCAGTCTCTGGGGGGAAAACAACCAAATCTAAGCTTAAAATTCCACATCTAATTAAAAATGTTTAACAAAAATAAACGTTTGCACCACATTCTGATATTTAAAAATAAAATCTCCTCCTCAGTGGAACAGAAAAGCAAATTATTATCATAATTTATGTTGATACAAACCAGAGGAGACAAATCTGGGAACAAATTAAAGATTGGGATGAAAATGAAACACACTTAATCAGTAAGATAAATGCAGCCTGGCTCGAAAACAGCGTACAGAAGAGTCGATGGAAGATACATTCATCACGGTGAAACATGTCTGGAGTACATAGAGGCTGTAAAAATGTCAACAGTTAAATATCTAAAGTAGCTGTGGGCACGTTTGTTTTTCTTTTTTATAATTTGCAGCATTAAAACGATGTCATACTGCATGAAACACACTTCTGAGTTACTTCTTCATGGTTTTCTGTTTCCATAGAGGTGCAGGACTTTATATTTCAGCAAAAAAATGAACCTACAGTGAATAAAAATGTAACAGGAGCAAAAGATGACCAAAGGCTCCCCTGTGTTCATGTTTAAAGTGGATTGGAGTTTAAAAAATTGGAGTTTAAAATCTTAAAAACTCTTGGAGATCAGAGTTATTTAAGTCACTGGTGTATATTCATACAATCTGATGAAGTTGAACTAAACAAAAGCCAATATTGTTGCTGTTTTGTGGTTCACTGATGTCAGTTCAGTTACGTTTTTACGTGATATAAAATCATACCTCCCTCTCAGACCGCTCCCTGTCTGCCGGCTGGATCGGGCTGGTGGGTCGTCGGGGTCCTCGCTCCAAGCAGCCCTTCATGGTGACCTTCTTCAGGGAGAGTCAGGTTCCCTGTCGGCCGCCGCGAGCCGTCAAACCTCATCCCCGCAAGAAGAAACTCAAGTACGACCTCCCGGTGCCCAGCATCCACAGTAAGGCTGCACAGACTCTGGTTTATTCTGGTTCTTTACTCAATTTGTGGCTTTAAAAGTGAATTTATCTGGTAAATTGGTCATCTTAAGGTGTGGAAACGATGCGTCCAGTTCAGTTCAGCTTGTAAATCTGCATCAGGACGACTAAAAATGAAGAACTTTTTATTTTGCAGATGTTCATAATCGATTTTTATAATGTTGTATGAAATGATGGGGAATCCAACATTGCAGAGATGATAATAATAATTGTGGTAAAACTTGCAATATACAAAGTACAGTCTGACATATTGATAGCTTTAATCTTATCCTGTAAATCATTTCATAACTTGATCTTATTAAATGTTTTCTCTCTTCAGATCGGAGTCCTGCAAACAACGGAGGTCAACCCTGTAAGAAACACGAGCTGTACGTCAGCTTCAGTGATCTCGGCTGGAAGGTCAGCGACTCCACTCAGCTGCTTTGATTGACTCCAATTCTGAAACAAAAATCTGAAAATGTTTAAATAATGCTTTTGTAAAATATCTCTGTAACAATGTTTAAAAACTGAAATAGATGTTTCCCATTTACTGTTGTCATCACAATAGATTTCTGAGTTGCTGCTTATTACTGATGTTCATGTAATAACTAAAAAAACTAAACAGTTTCCATCACTACAAAATTTTAGAGCGATTTTACATTGTCATTATGATGAGAAGGTGAAGTGGGGCTCAGGAGGTTTGGTGTTTCAGTGCATCTGACAGACGACGTCCAAGCTTTCTCCAGCAACTAGCAGTTATTTTCATTGCTGATTACTTTATCAATTAGCTGTTTGGTTTATTAAATGACAGGAAAATGGTTAAAAAAAATGTTCATGAAAATGTAGACCAGCTGCTGTGTCAACATGGCTTTATTTTTTTTTTAAATGTGATAACAGGGATAAAAACTAGAACAATCTGAGATTGAATTAACTGATTTAAGGGCAATTACGTTACTGTAAGCAGCAGTTTGTTGGTAGTGTTGGAGTGAACATCATTACATCTTGTGTGTTAAGTGTCTGACTTTATTTATTCCTGCCAGAAGCCTTTATTTGAGGCTTCACTGACCTCTTGTGGTCGAAGGAGGCAACAACTCTTTGCCTTTGTGCAGGAAACTGGAGCACAGCGAATATTTAATTCACTACAACATAAAGAAGATATTATAACTCCTAAAAACTGTATTCTGTATTTGCCTTCAGGTTTCAGATTTCTTGTGGCCAAATTCTTCCTCCTGCAAAGATAATTATTGTCAGGAGCTTTAATCAGACGGCATTTTTTCAATCAGTAACAGACTGAGCGTCGCCAGAACTACCCTAACAGTTAAAGAAAAGTCTCCTTTGGAATTTGAAGCCAACAAAGCGCTGTTAGCAACTTTTCTAACAGAGTCCTCGATGTGCTGCTATCCCCAAATATCTCAGATGATGTATCTGGATACAGGATGAGGCTGCAGCTGCTCACAGATCAGTGGATTCGTGGAGAAAATATTTTGCAGCCAATTAGTGTTGAAGAAATGTGACTAATAAATTTAGCTAAACTTAAACTGATACTGATTTATTCATCTGTCAGAATGGTTCAACATGTTTAACATCTGGAGCTCTGAGGTTTGATTAAAACAAGTATTTTAAGCAGTCACACATTTAACAGCTTCTGTATCGATAATTAAAGAGGTTTATTTTTAGGTTTCCTGTTTCATGTCTTATTAGTAGCGGTTGTATTGAAACTCAACAAATTAGAAAGCAGGGATGTTTTCATATAGCCTACATCAAACCTGCTCGTCTTTCATGACGTTTCTTTCTGCTGATCTCAGGACTGGGTTTTGGCTCCGACTGGATACTCGGCGTACTACTGTGATGGAGAGTGTTTCTATCCTCTGGGCTCCTGCATGAACGCCACCAACCACGCCCTCATCCAGCAGGTGGTGAGTACACATGTCCAACACACACTCACTATAAAACCATGAACAGGATTTCCTTCTCCTGCTGTTACTCTGGTAGCGTTTTAGAAGTTGGTATTTTAGCAGCTACTTGCATGCAAAACTGCACTCATATTGAGGTACAAGTTTATCACATATATCTGTTTCAGGCTACTTTACACTTTTTAATTCACTATTTTTACAGGATAAGTTCTAGATGAAAGTTCTTTAAAATGAGCTTGTATGACGTCAGCAGATAAATGGACTTTATTCACCTAAAAAAACAATATCTGATCAAATGTGAGCTATATTTAGAAATTAATTGCTGGCAATAATACACAGAAAACATGTAAATAATCCAGCGTAGAAACAACATACAGCTGGAGACTCTGTCCATCTGCCGACAGTCACAGTTTGAGTGTAATTCATCTGCCAAAATTCTAATAACTTGTTTAACTGTAAACTAAATTGTATAATTCATCCCACTCTCACCCAACCGGTCGAGGCAGATGGCTGTCCCTCCCGGAGCCTTTTTTTTCCCCTGTGGGGGTTTTCGGTTCCTTCCCACTGTTGCGGACTGCTTGCGGACTGTTGAAGCTTATAGGGAATCCAGATGTTTTGGATTGTTGGGTGTTTCTGTTTCTGCCTTTGTGAAGCGCTATGAGATGACTGTTGTTGTAAATATGCGCTATACAAATAAAATTGAATTGAATTGAAAATATTATACAACTATATTACATTTTCTCAACCGTAGAACTTCTGTATTTGTACTGAACACATCGAGGGAATTACGCTGGTTGGAGCTCTGGATCTGCGGTTTAATGCAGATACTTGGATGTAGGAATACAAAAGTTCTCCGGCTGAACAATGTAGTGCCAAAAGTAAAGGCCGCCTGATGGCAAGCAGTAAAAAATATTCTAAATATTGTGCACACCTGAACTGTTTTTTTTTTTTTCCTGGTTGCTTAACAGGACTAAAAGGCAACGTTAAGTATTTTGGATGCACCTACATGAAAAGGTTCCTCTGGATCAAGCTGCTGACTGTCCACAGCTTAGCTTCCAAACAAAAAAAACTCCAAAGCTCTATTGTAAATAACACACAGACAATTGATAAGTACCTCATGCAACCCCACTTCAAAGAAACTGGACTGAATACTACACAGTTTTATACGATTAGTGGCTCACAAAGCTAATAGCCGGTGACCTTTAACAAAAGATCAGAATCCAATCCACACTGTCAGTTAGTGGTCGTTTCACTCAAGTGTTGAGGCCTAAAGAGATAAAATGATCCAGAGATTTTTAAAAAAGAAGCAAAGAATCAAGATAAATCCAGCTATAGGAACTATGTATTTTCTCCTTTCCTGCTTTATCAGTCATTTCTCCTCAGATTTATCTGGAGCTGAACTACACATCTACATATAATAATACATGAGTTTCTGCAGAACAGTTAATAGTGATTTTGAATTCAGGCCTATTTGTATTTATTAGGGTCCGAGCACACCAGTGCAAGGACCCTATTGTAACCGTTGTGATTATTATTATTATTTATTAGGGTCCGAGCACCCAAAAGGGTGCGAAG
>NW_007579313.1:120480-156367 GCF_000690725.1 Stegastes partitus | reverse complement strand
TGTGTGTGTGTGTGTATGCAACCACTAGTGGGTTTTGAAGTGGATACCACTTGTTTTGGCTTTGATGGGAGCTGATGTTGTTTTCTTTCTTTTCACAATATTTTCTTCTTAATCCAGAATAAATTAAGACTCTCATTGATTTTTGAGTGAAATAATTTGTCATATTTCAAACATAGCTTGACATTTGTAGTCCAATGGGAATGGGAGGGGCCACCGCATTCACTTTAAATATGCAGCAATGCTTGCTGAGCCAGTAAGTGTGTAAAGACTAGCATATCTGAAATGTGGTTTTGTCCAAAATGTTTTTTTGTGGGGGAATGTCACATACAGCAGTCAGCGGATCACGCTCAGTCAATCATTGAAAAAGTTCAGAAACCTGTTTAGAAGACTGATTTCTAAAAATAAACTAGTTAAGGGCTAAACCTGAATATACTAAAGGTGAGGCAGGCCCATACATAGTTTTTATACTAGCTAGTTGTCGCAGGGGTTTTTTTTTTTTTTTTTTTAATTTAAATTTTTTTTTAGAAACGTCAGAAAAGTGTACTTCTGTGAGCTGGATAAGTGTGTGGACAAATACATTAAAACAGAGTGTGTCTTGCTAAAGGCCAAGTCCCAAATGCCATCTGCAAAATTTTGAATTTTTAGAAGTCCCATTAGTTGACATGGGTTTTTTAAAACATCTCAACCCCTTATCCTGTTTTTCGATATGTCTGAGGCAGGAGAAAGAGTAAGTGCAATGAAAATGGCAGATAATGAGACCTACCCAAACTCAAAATGAAAATTTCAGATGAAAATGTATCCAGCAGGAAAAGTTGCAAATGTTTAGTAAAATTATGGTCTTTACAGGTTTTGGTCACAGGAAGAAGAGTTTCACACAAACTTGAATGTTCACCATTACCCAAAGTGCAGCCCATAAACCATATCAAAAATCTGAACTCTGCATGTATAGTCTTAACTGTAGTAAATATTATATGAAGAGGCTTTTTACAATGAAGGCAAGCCTGTAATAAAAGTATAAATCAATTAGCCACAACATTAAAACCACTGACAGTCTCCTTACATTGCATGTTCTGTTTGAAAACTTTGGGTCCTGGCATTCATGTGGATGTGACTTTGACATGTACCACACCTTAAACACGTTTGCAGACCAAACACACGCCTCCATGGCAACTGCACTTCCAAGCACCAGCAGGCTCCCCTGGCTGGACAGTGCACCATACCACAACGTAAAAACTGCTCAGAAGCGCCTCAAGCCTGAACCCTGGACCCAACCTCAAAACTCCCCAATTCAATCGAGCAAACTTGACCCACTCCACAACCCACAGGACCCAAAGCATCTGCTGCCCATGTCCTGGTGCCTACAGACACTGACACGACAGGACAGTCCAGGAGGTCCCATGTCAACATCTCGAAGGGTCAGAAGTGTGTTGGTGGTGTGGAAGGAAGCTACACAATGTTAGGCAGGTGGTTTTAATGTTGTGGCTGGTTGTTGTATAACCTTCATTTGTGTAGTTTTTCTGTAATGTGCAACTATTGTTCATGTAAGCAGAACAAACTTAAAATCAAAAACACATTTTCAAACTTATCGTTTGCTTTTCATACGTAATTTCTTGAAACCAGTATGTAGAGATCGTTGATAAGTCAAAACCTTCCAAAGCATTGTTTGTTAGTAAGTACACCAATATGTGTCTATGGAACCTGCTTCAGTGTGAGTGTGTGCTGTTATGCCTACACACAAAACTATGTATTTGTGCTCTTGCTGTGCACTTCGTGCCAAACCCCTTGTAATATATTCAGGTATTTAAAAGTGTTTGGTTTGTTTAAAGTTGTGGAGGGGTTTTGGTCTCCTAGAGAGCGCGGATAACCCTAATCCACAACACACATTTTTATCAGTAGTTCATTGGCAGGGCTAAATATTGACTTATCATTAAGTGGAATGACTGAAACCCTAATAATAATTCACGTTGTCTAAGCACCTTGTGTTGACGCGGCGCTCCCGACGCTATTAACGAATGTATGCAAATCCTGCGTAAATCTGAAGATTAGGGCTGAAGCATTCTGTGATGCAAGAGAGAAAACAAGAGGTGTGTGATAAAATGCTCTCAACACATACACACCCATGCAAAGACACACAGCTTATAGAGAGGAAGAGAAAATAGGGGTGTGCGTTTCCAAATGTTAACACAAATGTACAGGCATGTCACACACACCCATACACAGATAACGCTTACAAAGACAGGGATTGGATTTCTGCTGAATGCATGATAATACAATAGTGAAGTTTAGGTGCAGAATAGTAAACAAACAATGTAAACCTGTGAACTGCATGCAGGTAGAGAGAGAGAGAGAGCAAAAGGAAAACAGGATAAGAGGGAGATGGAAACAAGACGACGTCATGAAATTGAAGTGGAGAAATATGGGCGAGAGAGGGGCAAGTAGAAGTATGGTGAAAAGAGAAATGTAGAAAACTTGTCCACAAACTAAGTGTGTGCATGAGAGTACGCATCTGTTTTCACCTGTTTTCATGGGAGTGAGTAAGATGAGAACAAGATTACAAGATAATGAGTTAAAATTAAGAACTGAGGAGAGAAAAAAAGAGGCCATAAGAGAAGGAAGGAAATGAATAAACTGACTAAAGTAGAGTAAGACAAACAGTTATTGAGGTGGAACGGTGGATAGATTGATTTAGAAGTTGCAGGAACAAATGATCAGACAAAAAAAATTGATGGAGGATGGAGACGAGGCAACAGATCAATCTCACAAGTGATAAAGTTGTCATTTCTTGAGTCAGAAAAATGTATGAGAGAGCTGTTTGAACGGAGCCATGTGAGATGACACAGAGGGAGACAGCTGGATGTGGAGGGAGTAGACGGAAGGGAGGCAAATGAGTGAAAATTGTGAGTTGTGGAGGACCTGGTGTCCGGATGGAAGGGAGGAGTAGAGGTGAGGATGCCGAGAGGACGAGGGGTGAGTGGAGAGAAGCTATTTTGGAAAAGTGTTGAGCTGTTTATTTGCGCGTCATTGAAGCTGAAGTAAGGCGCTGGGGGAATTGGCCACCAAGCCCCGGCTCCGCAACAGCTGCCGCTGCTAAGTGAGTTACTAGCCGTCAGACTGCCTTTATGTCACACAATCACACACACATGCGTTTTCCTGTCATACGGAGCCTGTGATGGATGCGTTGAGGATATAATGCAGTGCAACAGTGCAGCAGAAAATATGTGGCATTCTCCACTTTTGGCCTTTAAGTGAAATGATTGCTTAAATTAACAGCATTTAATGTGCTCGAAGTGTGAATGCTGATTAGAGTGTTAAACAATAAGTTATTTATCACTCCACAACTAGCTGCAGCCCCATTAAAGGCTGAGGCCGCGATACAAAGCAGTGACTTAGTGTTTAATGTCTGCTGTCAAATAAAATGGGCATCACAGCTGGGGGTAGATTGTGCCACAGATCAGCATGTCATCAACTGTTAGGATAAATTTGCTAAACACCTCATAAAATATAGATTATTTTTACAATAAACTAAATAACCGCAAAAGACTGGCTCTATCTTTAATATTCCGGTCTGTAATTCAAAATGAGAAGTTGTACTGTTGGAGTCTCTCATTAAAAGATGATTTTTCATTTCCCCATCTTTGCAGTTAGAATACTTTACTTTAGCCGTGCCTCGCTTTGCTCATTTGTATTTCTAATGCACCCTCACAGCAGGGATTTGCTGAGTCAGTGTTATAGCAGGACAATATTGTAGCCTTAATCCATTGCAAGGCCAAAGCCTGCCAGTCCCCACCCTCCACCGAGCTAAGCCATCAAAGTAACCAGATTGGTTCAACTTGTGTTATTAGGACGACCACTGGAGAAAAGACACCGTGTTTACTCTGCTTCACTACACTATCCTCAGCTTTCACCAGTGTTGTATGTCCTGTGTGTCCCAGTTTGTTAAACTCTCGACACGTGACCTTTAGTGTTTGCTGAATTTGTATGATTTGCACCAGTCAGCCTCGACATAAATCCACCTGCCTATAATTGTGCAGATTCCCCCTCATGCCGCCAATACAGCCCCGACCCACAAGGCCGTAGACACTGGACCTGTTGGGGGTGTCCTGTGGTGTCTGGTACAGAAACGCTGGCTTTCAGTCATTCTCATAGTTTAATTGTAGCAACTGGACTTGCTTGAGTTTCTTGAAGACATTTCACCTTTCATCCAAGAGGCTTCATCAGTTCTGACTGACTAGTTGGGAGTTCCAGGTACCGTAATATTCAGACTATTGAGTGCACCTGAATATAAGCCACACCCACTAACTTTAAAAAGGAAATAAAAGATGTACATATATAGGCTGCACTTGTCTATAAGCTGCAGGTGTCTACGTTGCAACATGAGATATTTACACAGATTTATTTTTTTAAAACTTTTGATTAAATACGTACCGGTAACACACACAAATACCGTAAATGCTTTTTTCCAAACAGCGCTTTTAACATGGCTGGTTAAAAAAAAAATAAAAATACAGCAGCCTACCAGGAAAAGTCATTGATCACTATCTTCATCTTCCTCCTGCGCACTAAAACCACTAAAGTCGTTTTCTTCAGAGTCGGAATTGGACAGCATCAGAATTACTTCGACACACTTCTCAGTCTCTCTTTCGTTGTCACTCTCAATGTCACTGTCGTCTCGAGGCAAATTCGTAAAAATTGTGAAAGTCCATAAATTAGCTGCATCATTGTTTAAGCCGCAGTGTTTAAAGCATGTGAAAAAAGTAGCGTCTTGTAGTCCGGATATTACTGTACTTGTATTCTTTAGGAGCCATTAACACTTTAGTTTCAGTTTCAACTGTGGGTTTGTTGCTCCTCCCCCTCAGTCGTTCGGACTCCCTCTGCCACGATGGGGTTCGTTAGAGTCTTTTGTGGCGAGGTGTGAATGTGGTTTCGGTCCTGTGTTCTGTGGACCAGAGCCTCAGTGGATGAGAATTTCTCCAGTACGTCCCACAGATGCTAGTTCACATTGGGATCTGGAGAGTTTGGTGGCTGGTTTAACATTTTGGGCTCTTTGTTTTGTTCCTCGAGCCATTCCTGTGGAGCAACAGGGCTCATTGTTCTGCTGCTACAAGTGTTGGGAGGATCCATGTGGTCTTCCCCAGTGTTTAAGTGGATGGTGTCAAATAACACTCACATGAAAGACTTTCGGTTTCCCAGCAGAACACTGCATCATTACTAGATTATTAATGTAAACTATCACTTACTTAAACCACCACCAGCAGCCCGTGTTAGGCTCATTGTGTTTTCTGGGAAGTTTAATTGACAAAATTACAATTTCATTAAAAAACACTCAGTGAAGTAGAGTTCTAACTATAGCGTTTTATCTATTCAGCTTTCTAAACACATCCTTTTTATATGTTCTTTACACTAAACATTATTATATCTGTCAGGAATTTCTACTTTACATATGCAGCAACTACTGCAGCAGTTTTAATTTGTCAGTCATTAAAAGCAACTCGGGTTATTTGAATTTGAAATGTGAAGCAGCAGAGAATGCGACGAAACATACTTGAAATTTGATATTCAGCTGGAAAACATTTACAGGCAAATGGAGTGATAGCATGTATTTTAAATGTCACCTTGCTGCTGAAGGTGAAGTGGTGGCAGACAGACATCACCTATCACTGTCAGAAATGGCAGCTCTCAGAAAAACACACTTCCTCTCCCCTTGCATTCCTTCAACGGCGTAGCCTTAATATTACTGCTGAGAGATGAATACGGGAGAGGAAAGGGAGGAGGGGAAGGAGGGAGAGAGGAGGATAGGTGGATGTATATAGGAGTTGATAAGAAAAGATGCGCAGTAATATTCAGAGCAGCTTAATACTGTTTCTGTGCAGATCGGAAAATACGGATTGAAGAGAGGAGGAAAGGGGAGTTTAGGAAGTGTAGATGAGCAACAACTCAGCTCTGCGGCGCCTGAATATTTTTACAATATGGAGAGAAGAAAGTATAAAATGTGAGGTGAAAGGAAGGAACTGAGGACGGTGGAAAGATTTTGGAAGGAGGAGGACAAGATATAAAACAGAAAGAGCAGAGGGGTTATAAGAGCAGGAAAGAGGCAGAATAATAGGATGAGAGGTTTTAGAAAATACCCTGTTTCAGTGTGGATACGCAGCTGATGAGGAAATGTAAAGTGATGCCAATATCTATTGTAATAGAGAGACATTTAAAGCTGATGATGTTATCTAGAAACGTAATGAAAGTATGTAATCGAGATGATGTCAGAGGCCCAACTGAAGTATTGGAGGACCTGAGATGTTTATAGGTGGAGCAGTGTCACTGAAATTGTCTTTGACCATTCAGTGTGTCCTAAACAGCCGTTTGAAATGTGTGCGGTTTGATAAACCAACATAACCTTCTGATTAGATTTTGAATAATTTGTGAGGCAGCTAAATTTGTTGCAAGAAAACACAGAGTTGGCAGTTTTAGCCCAAAGTGGAAAGAGTTCCTTAACAAATAATGTCTCGATAAAAAAAAAAAATTGTGAAAAAAAACATATGAAACCGTAATAATCTTTTGTCTTTAGGTTTTGTCTGCTGTGGTCAGGAGTACATCAACTCTTCAACCTCTCTTTGCTGCGTGGGCAATGATGGATATCCCACAATGCACCCTGCTGGCAACGCCACGGTGACGCTGCAGTGCTGCGGGTCAAAGGTGATACACCAAGGAGAGGAATGCTGCAATGGGATTGGCTACGACCCCCAACGACATGTGTGCGCTGCCCGACCCACACCTGGTCTCCTCATACAGGTGTGTTTTTATGTGAGACAATGTGTGTGTGTTTGAGTCTAAGATAGTGCATCCTTTTTTTTCTTGTTTACACTCTGTGTTTTGTCTGCTATTATAAGTGCCACAGATGAGAAATCCGTCATTTGTGTCAGTTTCTTTCTAAATCTTTTACACTTTATCTTTGTTGTACCTCATGAGTTCTTGAAGCGGCTGCACCACTGCTTCATCACGTCTTTGCAGCAGTTCAGCGTCCACTGTTGTATTCCAGATGTTGAGTGTCTTAAAGCAGTTTTTTTTTCCTTATTGTGTTTAAGACAGACTGAAAAATTAAAAAAAACAAAAAGTGACATGAAAAAAAAACATGCATTCATATTATATCCACTGTTAAATGTTGTGGGAGTTTTTTTAATCTACTATAGGTGTTGCATTCACAAGCAAATTTGACATTAATTTCAGAGATGCAAGCTGGTCTGACCAAAAAAAAAAAGAGAGATCTAATGCACATAAAGATACAGAAGCAGAGTAAAAAAAAAAAAAAAAGAGCACTGCAAGTTAGATGCTGGACTTAAACGTCCAGTAAATTCTGGCACATCGGCTGTAATGGCAGAGCCGATCGTCTCCAGCAGCCCAGTGGACATTAGGGGTTCGATAGAATCTCTCCGTTTCTCTGGTAAACTCACTCTCATTGTCACATCAGGAGTTGGGGACTGGGCCATCTTCCATTTATCAACTGGGGTCATGTGGCGTTTGTGTGTTTCTGAGTCAGCGGGAGATGGCACATGCATGCACACATACACACACAAACAGGGACAAAGGGTAGGAACTCTCATTAGCTCTAATGATGTTATTAAGGGCCATGTATACCACACATATACACACACAAACAGCACATAATACATATGTAGCTACATTCTGCATGTGTATGTGTGGAGGATTACAGGATTAGTGAACTTCTGTTGGATAAGTTTGTCTAGCTGACGACTCACTTAAAGAAAAATAACCATTCTGAATACCTTAATTTCACTAATCTACCTTTTTTCCTCTTTCTCCTCTGATCCTGCTGTTTACTGTTCTGGTACATATTTAACTCCTCCTTCTCCTCCCCTTCATTCTTTCCGTTTATCTCCGTCTCTCTGCCTTTTCTCTGTGCAGCACCAGTGTTTAAAGGGTGCTGTGTGTCCCGTAGCTGCAGCGTCTACAGCTTACTGTGGCTCCTGTGACCTTGATCCATCTACGACCGCCTGCACATGGGTGTTGTCGGCACAGCCTGACACACAGTCCACAACGTACTCCCCATTCATCAGCCCCACGCAGGAAACACTCGCTACAGGCCTGTCTACACATACAAACAGAAGTAATAACAGTTACAAAATGCTAGACGCATACAGTCACACGCACGCTGAGAACAAGCAGTTCGAGGGGAGCCTGTGCCCGTCACACGAGGAGGTTGTGCACAGCGGAGATGCCGGAAAATACACCTATACAGGTAATGTATCTATGTTTGCTGTAATTTAAAAGAATTGTTACAGGGAATGCATCAGATTTTTTTTTTTTTTAACCATATTCATCCAGTAATGACTACTTAATGCTGTTCTGCATAATGTTTTCATCACCTTGTCAATGCAGGTTTGCTGTTTTATTGTCTATGAGACAATATTTAATGCTTTAAAGGCCTGAAGGTATTTTTGTGGGCTATCTGTTCAAGTTCTGATTTTCTCATCACACCTTCACACTGTACTCCGCCTCAAACATCTAGGCTTGTTAGTATTTTTGAAAAATCGTTTCAGCTCTTGTAAGTCGATTCGTCTGGCAGGTTATACGAGGTGTGTCAGAAAAGTTTCAGGACTGGTGTCACAAAAGATATATTTCAAATCCAAACTACAAATTATCCCCTTCTAAGTAATCCCACCTACCCAGCCTTCTCTGCCACGCCGCCATGCACTCCTGGAAGGATTCTTCCAGGATCCTCCGCAGCTCCGTCGTCACAGCCATCTTGATGTCATCCACGTCTTCAAAACGGGTCCCCTTGATGACCCCCTTGAGCTTGGGGAAGAGGAAAAAAATCCTACAGAGCCAGGTGGGGTGAGTAGGGAGGTTGCTCCAGCACGGTGATGTTCTTCTCAGCCAGGAACTGTTGGATGCTCAGAGCATTGTGAGCAGGCGTGTTGTCATGGTGAAGCAGCCACGACTTGTCCTGCCACAACTCTGGCCTCTTCTCGCGCACTGAACGAAGCAAACGCTGCAGGATCTCTTTGTAGACGTGCTGGTTGATCGTCTGCAGGGGAAAACTGGTGGTTTGTAGTTTGGATTTGAAATCTATCTTTTGTGACACCAGTCCTGGAACTTTTCTGACACACCTCGCACTTAGTCCGTTATTTCTTTTTCACATTTTTAGTTTTAATTGCCAAGTTATGTAGCATGAGTGAAACCACACTTGTGCAGCTTGATAAAACAATGTACAATTTACAATGTTTTGTACGTAAAATATAAAAACTACTGAATAAAATCTGCAGCATCCCCCTTTAAACTCACTGAATGTTTACTTGATGTCAGTATTTTTCTGTAATCCAGTTGAGTTTTAAACATTTTGACCACTCGTGATGTATTTACATTGCCGGCCTTTGATGTATAACTGCTGTAAATTAGAACTCTCACTTCAGTCCTCTGAGACGTAGTGAAGAATAACTAATATAGAATAGCCATCTGTGAAACATGACGCTCATAGAAATTGCGACCCTGCAGAAACCAATTCTGCATTTACTCTAAATGTGGCAGCCGCTACAATCAACGGGCGCGCAGACAGATGCCCTTCCACGCACACTTTCACACACACACACCAAGACAGCTGCTGCAGTGTACATTAATAGCTGTAACATGGTAACTCTCTCTGTGCTGTACACTTGTGTGTCATTAAAACTTAGTGATGGGCGTTTAAATGCCATTTCAACATTCTCCACTATTTATCAGCCCAAAGGGAGTAAGAGCGTGTGTGTGTGTGTGTGTGTGTGTGTGTGTGTGTGTGTGTTTGTGTTTGTGTTTGTGGGCGTGTGTGTCGTGATTTTCAGTCTGTCCACACATTATTTATCCGGGTAGTTACGTCTGTTTAATCAAGACTAATTGTGGTTGTGGATGCTATGTGTGTGTGTGTGTGTGTGTCTGGGTGGCTGTGTGCTCGTAATGACACGTGTTTTGTGTGCGTTTGCGTCCAGTTAGTTACTATTTCAGTGCCCCTCTGAAGTGAATGTAGTTCTGTGTATGTGTTTCAATTACTTTGTGTGAGTGTGTGTAGCATGGGGCGGTTAGGATAAGAGTTTCTAGGCGATGCTGTGACACCATCTGGGCAGAGGCACATAAAGCTGTCGCCACCCACCATACACCAGATGTTTCTCATGCACACACACACACACACACAGATACACACACACACTCACATGCAGAGTATCATGCTATACTTTTCGGGGGAGAAAAAAACCTGAGGTAGATCACACCCAGATAGCTCCACATGTGGACCGAGCATCATAATTACAGCGTATACTGTATTGTCTACACACAGTTTGTATTTCTAATATTTCTTAATCGAACACAGGGTTTCTAGCATGTGTCTGTGCTCAGTGTTCTATTTACATCTGTGTGTCGCTGTGGGTGTTTTGCTTCTTCAGTTATCACAGTAGTAAAGACAAGAGTCCCAGACTGGCAGTTACAACCTGGTCTCATTTACAGCAGAAGTCCCTTTACACTCCTAAAAATAATGCACATATGCGTGCAGGTACATCTGTATGTATATATGCAGCTGTATGTATACCTCACCAGAAGGGCTGTAACAAGCTGTCCGTCACAAGGCTTCAGTCGCGGCCTGACGTTTACAACGCTGCGCCAGTGATAGTGCATATATTTGTTATATCCTCATGTAGCTTACGTTTGCACCTCAGCTCCCAGTCTTACTGCAAAGGTGCAACTATTATTATACAAACCACACATGTTGCATAAAAAGGCAAAAGGTTTTAAAGGATTTAAGGGCACAAATCCATCTGGATTATTTAGCTGCGTACTATCTTTACATTTGTAATGTACTTCCTCTGAGAGCTACACAACATTTTAAATCCCTTATTTGACAATCTTCTTCCCATTCATCAGTATCATTCATTAAAATCAAGCAAGTGCACCAACAAGTCAAATATTAAGACATGCAAAGTCCATGTTGGTCTCCTTTCAATTCATCTCATATTTCTTTCCCCTTTAAAGTTGCTGTATTTTCAATGACATCAGCCCATTCTATATTAAATTTGACAAACTCTATATTGTTTGAAAGCACAAAGTTCCACAATTTGAGGTGTTTAAATGGTTTTAGAGTTCTAGTGCCACAGCTGCAATTGTTTCTCATCAGTCCTAGCAGTGCACATACAGCCCAACAGTACTGCTCACTGTCAGAGTCCAATGAAAAAAATGGTTCTAAACTTTTCATCTTGTTCAGTAAAAAAGAGGGTAAATGTTAGGGGCTAATTAATTTTTCCCTTGCTCCCCTTTTCTGTCTTTCCTCCTTTCCTTACTCTGAAACAGACTCTGACCTGGAGCCTTTTACCACCTATGAATATAGAGTGAGGGGCTGGAACAGCTTCGGTCGAGGCTCCAGCGACGTTGCAACAGTGACGACCAGCGAGGACAAACCGTGGGGAGCGGCACCGCCCCGCTGGAGCCGTCTAGGTGAACGAGATGACATCATCCAGTTGCAATGGCAAGCTCCCGCCAGACCTAATGGTTTGTATACGTGTGTGTGCAGATGTTATGATAGTAGTAAAAAACCCAGTGATAAAAAGTCTTCTCTGTAGATGTGGTTCAGTTTAATTAACTCCAGTAAAGGTGAATTCATGATCAGATGCAGACTCAAATACTGAGAACAAAATCTAATAGTGGTAATCCAATTTAACTTTTTTTTTTTTTCCCCTATCTACCAGGTGAGATCACCCACTATGTTATACTGCGGGATGGGCAAGAGCGCTATCGTGGTGATGAAAACAGTTTCACTGATGTTGGTGGGATCAGGCCTTTCCAGGAATACAGTTACCAGCTGAGGGTCTGTAACCGGGCTGGTTGTACTGACAGTCCAGAGGTAAAACTACATGTCTGTTTGGTGTCGGTGCTGTTTTACTGTTGCGAGATTAAGAAAATCTTATGTGGCTAACTTTTTTTATTTTTTTATTTTTTTATTGTTTATTGACCGGACAATGTACAATTACATTATGCTCAAGAGCAAGGATGCTTGTACCAGACTATAGCTGTCGAGCTAATTTCCATCTGTAGTCCTGGGGAAGGGGCAGAGGTCACAGTGACATGTTTACAGTGCAGTCAGTGTTTCACACACATTCATCCATTCGTCACAAAAGGAACATAGAACATACATCACTCAACAGACTAAGTGCATAATCACAATAAGTATTAAAATAGGCATCAGATATTTGTGTCATACCACAAGGCCGGAGTTACAGACACATGTCTCGGGGCCCTAAAATTACACTAAAAACATTTATGAATGCAGACATCTCTGGTTTGCGAGAAACCAATCTTTAACTTCTTTTGTGAAGCTTCTGGCGTTGTCTAAGCTCAGGATTTCTTGGGGGAGCGCATTCCATTTCTTTGTACCTAGACAGGAGAAGGCAGACTGGGCAAATGACATTTTGCATCTTGGAATGTTGCAGTGTCCCCTGGTAGCTGTTCTGGTTACTCTTCTGGCCGTTTCTGCTGTCTGATATACAAAAGCTTTGAGTGGGGGAGGGGCCAGGTTATGGACAATCTTAAAAATTAGTTTAGATAAGGAGATGAGGTTATCGAACTACTTATGCCTAGCAAAAGTATTACTGCATCAGTACTCATTTTTAAAAGTCTGGGCTTGCTGGCATATTTATTATCTGCAGCAGCCCTTTAGATACCAAATAGGTGGCTGGCACTGATAAGCAACACTTGCAATGCTTTGTTGGTATTTTCTAGTAATTTGGCACAAAGAGACAGTAAAACATTACTGGTTGCCCCTACAGTTGGAAAGAGAATATCTGTTCTGTTGATTCCCACTGTGTGCTGTTTGATTGTCTCTCTCCTGTAGAGCACTCTCTCTTTTTTACACACTAATACACACACATACTTTACAAAACCTTACTCTGTTGTAGCACCCCATTTCATAATGACATTATTCCACTGTATGATTATCTAATGGCTCCTCTAAAGATGGCCTGGGCTTCACTGAACTAAGCACCACTTTACTCTGTAGTTTAGTTCACTTCTTTAATTTAGCCTGAACACTTAAAAGAAAAAGAAGGATGTGTGGAAAAAGTTGTGTTGGTGTGTGCATGTGTGTGTGAAACAGAGAGAGAGGGAGAAATCAGAGGCAACATTGCTCCCTTATTAGCATCGTCAGGAAAGACGCATACACATGTTGGTGCATTGTTGCTTGTTAGTATTTTTGTTGTCAGTGTTTCATCAGGTATAAAAATTTGATTCTTTGCCATTAAAGAAATGTACTTTAATCGTCTCCTATGCACTTGTCTGAACACAAGTGTGCGAAGATCACTTTTCATCTTTTCTCTCAAGGAGAAAACGCCTGGATATGCCACCACCCCACTTCACACTGGCTAAATTTACAACAGCAACCTTGCAGCGTTGGTCTTCTGCAGTTGGCCGCTCATCTGATCCATTGTTTGGCCAGTGGCCTTTCGGCTAAATGCCCTTTTACCCTCTCGTAAAAGCCACCTCAGATGCTGATTTCTAAGCGATGTTTACTTCATAATTCAGGTGCACAGTTGTTCTGCCGAGTGATATTTTACAAATTCTAAATCTGTCTGACCTTTGTTGTTACGAAATTACAGTGTGTGATGTTTCCACACTGTGTGAACTCTGTTCTGTTCCTGTGCTGGAACAAGTTGTTATTTAGCCTTGTTTCCGCTCTCCCCCTGTATGCGAGGCTCTGGATTTGCTGAGCCTACCTGATGTTTGTGATAACGCCCATAATACCTTCACACAGAACTCCCCCTGCTATCTCTCTGGCTGTAGCTGAGCTGATATCACCACAACAATTAATTTCTCCGGCTTAGTGGTGATGAAAGCTCGTGTTGAAAACTGTCTTTCTGGCTTTTTTTTTTAAAGCTAATTTAACATCTCATTATTTTTGATAAGTGCGTTCTTACGTAAAGAGGAAGCCTATAGCTATGTCACTGGAGAAGAAAGAGAAATGTTTTTTGCAGGTTTTGCACTATGGGGACATCGGGATTCTGTTGCTGTTGTAAGCATGTCTGAGTTTCTGCAAATATATTTATATAGACAAACAACAGCACATGTTAATTTGTTAGTTTTATTTAATTTCCAGACATCTTGTTAAAAGCAGAATGACACCCTTTGTTTGCATTACTCCTGTTGGCTCCTGTACCCCCAAAGAAGTTTGATCTGTTGGCATACTTATGATTAGCCCAGGACTCATGAGTAGCCAGTAAACATTTATGGTCACTGATATGTTGCATATTTCTTTAAAAACAGCTTGTACAGTCTGTTTTAAGGCAGGGAGACACTGAATAAAGAATTTTAACTTGTCCAAGTTATATGTTTCACGGGCCATCAAACTACTTCTTAACAGTCCAGCACACACACAGAATGTAGTAATAATTGTAGTCGTTAGATTGTACTAATGCTTCTGGATATACAGAACAAAAATCTGAATAGTCACTTAAACTTTGCGGTATTTATTCAACAAAAAACAAGATCTAAATATTTGCTTATAGTTTATTGCTGATGTTAGCTGCCCTGCTGGTAGACGGTGGTATTACATGTGATGCATTGTCTTTGTTAAATATTAAGGTTAAGTTGCTGATTGTTTTTTTATTGATTTGGTGTTTCAGATGCATGATTTTTTTGCTTAACATATTATTGAATGCTAGTTAGTTTAGCATTCAGTGGTTGTTCCTTGGTTTACTTGGTGGGTCATGCAGCATGCGGCTAAGCTAACCATGATAGCACCTGGTTTAATGTTGGTTTGTTACTTTGTGGGTTGAGCAGCATGAAATGTTAGCGACTGGTTATTTAGCAAATATACTGGCAAGCAGGCTGATGACGATGTTGTAGACAGCAGCAAGTATAACTTGCTACAGTGGGCTGTGTTGATTATAGTCGTGCAGACAGGGCCATTTTCCAGTGAGACTGTGGACAGTAAGAAAGGTTACTGTGTCTTCAATAGCAAGTCATTCAAGTGACACCTGTACACATCGTCAGGCGCTGGGTTCAGCATGAACAGAAACACTTCCGATGATTTTACTGTAGAAACAGCAACTTAGCTGTCTCCTGTGCAGAAAAGCATTTACGTTGGCTATATAAGATCATGATAAAGATCACAGAAGATGTAAATAATGACTGATTTTAAAACTGCTGTGCCGCCTCTGTAAGTTACACACAGTCACTCTCTGGGTTTGGAGACAGCGTGGGTCGTGCCGCTATGTGATGCTACAGCTGTTTAATTATGTCAAAGATAAGAAGGCGGCATTTTACATTTGTTTGTTCAGCACAAGACATTGTCTGAAAGCAGATTTCAGTAGTTGTATGCGACCTGGTAATGCTGTGATAATGAAACAGATGGTGCTGAGCTTTGACAGGATGTAATTTGGATGTCAGGAGGCAAAGCTCAGCTCCAACCCAGTTGAGGTGCAGGTACGGAGGGACTGAGCTGTGGAAAGCTGTTGAACCTTCTCTGCATTGTGGGCCCAACTCATTGACAGCCCAGTTGTTGAGAGGGTGAACAGTCGATGCCCACCCTGATGACCTGAGTAGTGTTTTAAAGCAGTCTAAAGGGATGCCAGGTCAGGACTAGACAATGATGGTGCTGCAGGGCCTCGTGATAGGTCAACACATCATTTGACTTGAACATTGGGCTTTCATAGAAACACTCACCCAACTCTTGGCATACTTTGTATTGAAAATTCTCAAAATCGACCCCTGGACCATCCTGTCAGGAAACTTTATCCATTTAACTGAGAGCTCTGAACACATTCACATACACCACAAACTAAAGTCTTCCATGTTCTGTCTGCCTACCTGCCTGTCTCACACACACACACATACATATGTTCACACAAACAAGCACACACACACTCGCAACAGAGGGTGAGAAGGGAGTGAGTTGGATTAGTTTGTACACCAGTGAAAATTGGCCAAACAGTCCCAATTATGGGATAACTTGGGCTAACCTAATACACCACTGCAATTACCTGGCATCAGCCCCCTCACATACACACAGGGAGGCACGGACAAACAAACACAGGCACACACAAGCGCACACCTGCCGTGACAACAGAAGGTGCTGATCTAATACGGTTGGTCACTTAGAGAGGGAGGAAGAGCGATTGGTCCTCCTCTGTCTTCGAATCCTTTTGTCCTGTTCTCTCCGCTATTTGTCTCCTGTCATTCCCCAGATCTCAGCACTGCAGTCCCCAGTTTCTCACAACTGTTTGCCTTCGTAACCTCCCTCATCCTCGTTTCTTCTCGCCGGTTTTGTGCGTCCTGTCATCCGGAGTCCAACATTTCCCTTTCTCCCTTATCTGTATGTCTCTCACAGTCCCATTTTCCTCTGGCGCTCTGAGTTTCTATTCTTTCGTGTACCGACACAAGGGTTGAATAAAGAGTATCCTGGTGAGGTGTGTGCTCTCATGTACAGTACGGAGCTTTCTGGTGCACACATAAGCATCTAGACTGTATTTCCTGAGCTGTTAACGATTTCCACCATGTCATGTTTGCATATAATTACTAGAAATTAAATATTCAGAATACCTTTTCAGTATAGGATGCATGAATCAAGTATTTTTAGATGTAGCTAGTGACCTAGTTATTCCTCCTAACATCTGACTGCACCTGTGTCAACTCTGAGTACTAATCTTTGCATTCAGAGGTGTGTGAGCATTAAGTTAAGTTCACTGTGTTTCGCTTGCACTCATACACAGCAGGTTTGTTATCTGGCTTTTATTTTCTTTACATTTGAGCAACATCTTGACAGACATTTGAGCTGACAGCACACTGAGGCAGTCACTGATTGATACTACGCCTCCCCTGCTTCATCCTCACCGTCTTCCTCCTTTGCTGTTTCCTCTCTTCTACCTGTTTGTGTTTGCGTGTGTACACCTGCACGTACCTGTGTGTGTGTGTGTGTGTGTGCGTGTGTTTATCTGTGTGCACGTGCTTGTGTGTCTCTTTAGTTGTAGTAGCAGTGCTCTAATTGCATAGCACTGTGTGGGACAGGTGGTGGAAGTGCTAGTGACAGTCTATTAAGGCAGGATATCCCTGTTGCCATTAGCAGCAGATTGCCCTGTGATTCTGTGGTCTCCACATTCACCCAGCGTTCACAGGGGCCCACAGATACCACACTGGGAATTTACAATAAGATGGTCACTCTTATCACTGTACTAAGAAGCTGTAATTTTTTGTTTTTTTTGCATGAGCTGAACCTACTGAGGAGTTGTCATGTGTTTTTTCCCATTTTCTCGCAGTGATATTTAGGATTACTGCTGATTGGAAACTACACATGCAACATAAACACATCTTGCAGGTTCACGTCTGTTCAGAAATTAAATGTATTGATAAAGGAATAATATCCATTCAGAATGGGAGTAATGCTCTAGAGAGAAAATCTGTTAGTCTCCAGTATTCCTACACTTGAGTACTACTCTGGGAAAATTAATTAATGTCTGTACACTTTGCTCAAATTCATTCTCTGCTTCAGTGGGCTCAAGGAACAAAATGTAGTATCATGTTCTGAAAAGTTTTCTAACATGCAAACTGATTTGCAATTGGTAGATTTTCCCCACTGAAATCATACTTATTCAGTTTAATGCTACACATATTATTTCTTTGGTTATCCACGCTGCACTGGGTCTTCATCCTGATAGAGGTCAACAGTTTGAGAGCCCCTGTGTTACAGGATGCTGTCGTCTACAGTGGGACTGCAACTAATGATTTTCACTGTTGATTATTCTGTTGATTATTTTCTCAATTAATCAATTAGTTGTTTGGTCTATAAAATGCTGAAAAACCTTGCTCAGTGTTTGCCAAAGCCCAAGATGACGTTTTATTTTTGTCTTGTTTTGTTCACAATCCAGAGTTAGTGTCATGAAGGAATAAAGAAAACAGAAAATATTCACATTGAAGAAGCTGGAATCAGAAGGTTTTGATTTATTTCCTTAAAGAAAGTTAACCATTAATGTAGTAGTTGGCAACTAATCGATTAATTCATTGCGAGTCTAGTCGACATACCTCTGCTGAACAGTCAGAGTTGTTAAAGTATTGTAGTACTACATTGGCAGACACTAGTGTAGTTTTTTTCTGTACTATAAGTTATAGAAAGTGTGGGTTTTGTTTTATTTGCAACATAAAATGTGCTCCTCAAGCAAAAAAAAAAAAAAGATGAGTATCTTTCTATTTTTTTCATTATTTATTTATTTTTTGGTTTCATTTTATTTTATTTTTGAAAAGCGGGATGCATTAAATCACCAGGAAGCATCTTCATTTGCTGTCAACAAGATCTTTATTACCTGAGAAAGCAGAGTCCTGAATTTGAATGCACTTTTTATGAGGTTATGATCATGTTAATTACGTTAATAAATGATCATAGCAAGAAATCCATCTGTTTTATGCACCTTTTACATTCTGTAAAATATCAGAAATCTGTTGTGTTTTATATTTTGGTGTGTGTTAAATTTGTTTGCATCTGTGCGTGTGTGTGTTTCCGTGCCTCCGCCTATGTCCGTGTGTGTGTGTTTAGGTGGTGGCAGTGACGGTCCGCGGAGTCCCAGAGGACGTGCAGCCTCCAGTGGTAACAGCTGTAAGCTCCTCCTCCCTCCACGTGAGCTGGTCTGAACCCACTCGTCCCAATGGAGTCATACAACGGTACCACCTGAACCAGACCGGTGTTGGAACCGTATTTACTCACACTGACGGACCCAGAAATCACACCCTGACTGGTAAAATACACATTCCATCATTCTACCTGCTGTCTTCCCTCAGATCTCTCTCCTGTTTTGCTTTGTTTCTTCCTCTCTACTCTCTCCTTTGGATTTTCTTTTTTTAGTGCCTTCCTCCTGCTCTTTTCTTTGTCTCCATTATCACCCTTCTTGTCCTTTCTCTCCTCAGCTGTACAGTTCCTCTTTTTTTTTTTGTCCCTCCCCTTTTTTTTCTTCCCCCTTTTGCTCTCATTTATTTCTCCTCTCTCCTCGTGTCTCGTTCGTTTGACTCTCTCCTTCTTCTCACCTCCTCACCCCTTTCTTCTCTTCTCCAGCTCTTCTCCTCATCCTCTCTGCTGCCCTGTCCTGCCCACTCCTCCTTTGTCATATGTTTATTATGTATACTGGTTTGTGGAAGTGATCTTTACACCTGGTTTTCTCTCCCTGCTCTCTGGCCCTGCCCCTTTCACATTCATAAATACACTCATATGCACACAGAAGAAACGACACAGCAGAGAGATGTTCACACACTTACCCACTTGAGGAAAAAAAAACAAGTAAATTTACAAACACTTTGAGACCCGGAGCTCCAATAAAACACTAAAAGTAAAGCAGGTACACAAAAGACGTGCCTTAATATTGTAGATCTGCACACGAACACGGCGGTGTCAGGGCTGGGTGATTTGTGAGTCTTGTTTTATCTACCCTGAGGAGGAGCAGTGTTTCTGGCCCTCTGCCATCCGTCACAACACAGACACACTTACTCATGCAGACACAAACATCTGCATGAAGCACTGTAAAGCCAACGTTGGTTGTCTGTATTAAAAGGGAATATTTTAGAGAAAACAGGCAAACACAAATAGAATATTATCGCTTTAGACATACTTGCATCTCTTGCGAGTGGAGCAGCTAAAATCTAAAAATGTTGAGTGCTCCAAAGCTGATTTGATTACCCCCCTTTTAAATTTTTTACACGCAAGAATCAAGCGATGACATCTTTGGAAGCAGAAATTCAGTGGCATTTCTGCTTCGCAGCTCTCCTCTCTGCTCTGTCTTGGACTCAGACCAGGCATCAGCTTTGCCAGTAGCCAATAGACTATTCCCATGGTGCCTGTGGTTGGCTTGTATGGTCAGGAGTTGTGTGCATGTGTGTTTGTATGTGTAGGCACGAGGCAAAGCAAACAATGCCAAATAGAGATGGTAATGTGCTGTAATACTGTACCAGCCCCATGTGCCAGTGTAAGCAACCAGCATGTGTGTGTGAAATTCCCCTGTCCCCCAGTGAGACACTGGAAAACCATGCGTATTCAGCCAAAACCACTACTGGGGCAGTCACTCTCTTCCCCTTTATCGCTCTCTCTCTCTTTTTATCTCTGCTCTTTGCAGCCCTCTTTTCACAGCACATGCATGTTATAGTACTATTTGACACAGTTTGAATGTATTGCAACAGAGTGTTTTTACAGTAGACACACTGAAGCCCAGTGTCTCACATTAACAAGTGATCAGAAATGAATGAACTTTTTTCGGTCCTTACAAATTGATTCAGAAAAGGCCTTTAATGTTCCAATATCAGTGTTGCAAACTTACCACAGAATGCAAAAAATAAATGAGATATAAACTGAGCATATGTTCACAGTTTAGTTTAATTTATATGTTCTATATGCTCTTCAAAACATACTGATTAGATAAGAGTTAGTTTTTTTTGTTTGTTCGTTTTTTAAATGATGTCTTTCACAGGCTATTCCTCTGGAGTCATATAAAGACACACACACTGTTTTTATTCCACCACATGCACAAATCCAAATAGAACATGAAGTGAAACACGAGAGGTGGAGGAAGGCAGAACAAGAGAGGTGGAGAAAAATAAAGAAATAAAGAAGAGGTACAAAAAAAATTACACAAACTGGTGAAGTGAAAGGTCCACAGAATGACACGTTTTAAAACAGAGTGAAGGAGAAACAGAGGAAGGAGTGGGATAGATAAAAAGATGGATGGATGAATCTAAGTGTTTTCAGTGAAATATGAACAGAAATAATTGCTGCGCTATTCCCTCATCCTTAATGTTTAATACGCCATTATTCATCGTCTCCGCATCTCTCCGACGGTTCTTACCACTGTCAGAGTCAGACGCTCAAAGAGCTCGCACGCACACACACACACACACACACACACACTCACTGAAACCACAGAAACTGGAGAAATTTGCCTTTTTTTAGCAACCAAAATGTCGATTTTAGATTGACTCAGTCTTACGATGCTGTGCCTTATTTGATCTGATAAATAGCTTCAGGTATACATTCATCAAAAACAGATATGAAAGGATGAACGGGACAATAACGGTTTCAAATTAGTAGACAGTAATAGTAAAACAGTTTTTTTAAACTAGGATTACCTGTTGCTGTATGATAAAGACATAACAATTCAAAGTTGAATACATGAATCCAAAATTTCCCCTTTTCGACATAAATAATTACTTGTGTACTTCAGCTATTTAAGGCTTTGTTGGTTTGTTTTTCTTTCTTTTGCTAATAGAAAAAATGAAACAAGTTTTATACCATAAAAACACTTATCTGAAGCACAACCCACCCATGAGGGGTATTTTGTCTTCGAGGTCCCTCATCAGTTACCCAGGGAGACGTGGAGCTTCAGTAACCACTGAATCATTTCTCTACTGCTCCAAAAATAACATTTAACTTGACAACTAGAAATAGGATTCAGAGCAGTTTGCAATGTTATGATGAAAATTGCAGCGGTCTCTGTAATACCAGAATCTAAAAATATACAAACAAATTTGTGGCTTCAACCATTTCTTGTTTATCAATTATTTGCCTTAGGAAAAGCAAGAAATAGACTCTTATTAATAGCACTTTTAGCAGTTCTGAAAAGTGACACTTCATAGGAAGAATTAAGCACTACTGTACAAAGACACCCCATGTGAATCGATATTAAGTATTGCTATCATTAGCTCACAATGAATTATTGCCTGCAATTATATAGATTATGGCATTAATCATGTGTTTAATTGGTCTTTTGTAGGCTCGTTATTAATTCAGAACAGCAGGGAAGAGAGTATGTTCTTTTATTTATTAATGCGCTCCCCCCATAGTGCACGCTCTCGCTGGTTCATGCTATAGGTAGAAGCATGTAGACACGAGGAGAGGAGGAGAGGAGATCGACAGGAGCCTCGCTCTCATGTATCAATCCTCAATCCGCCTTCTATCAGAAGTGTCATCGTTACCGCGTGTACAAAGAGTTTTTTATCCAGTTGGTTAACCACAACACCTTCCAACCTTCTCATTAATTTTGCTTTTAACTTAGAAGCACAATTATAGCAGTTGATTATTAAAAAAAAACTGGAGCTCAGTTGAGTAATCAGCAGCAAGGACGGATGTTCTCTGTTGATCCACATGTTGCCCAGATGCTGCCTCACTCGATCCTGTCTGAAGTCGTCTATTTGGGCCGCAAGTCGGCCCTCCTTCTGTTGTCTTCACATAAGAAAGGGAGAAATATGTATATCGTTGGAGGACTGTGAAAGACTAAACATGAGAAGGTGTTTGTTTTGTTTTATTTCTCTGAATCAATGCACATAAACTGAAACAAACAGGTCAAAATATAATCAAGCAGAATTAATTTAATTTAATGTAACTAAAGCTCCACTACTGGTTAAAACAAATGTGAATGTGTCACATTCTTGAATTCCTGAGGTTTTCAAGATTATATATTTTTTAAATATTATGATAAACAAAACAAAAAAAAAAGCTAATTAAAGATTTATTAAACATGTGCATCACAAAGATGCAGGTGTAAAAAGTCTATAGGTTTTTCCAAGGTGACACTTTCTAACCTCTTTTGCGTCTCAACTTTCTGGCCTCATCTTCCACGTTCACATTTGTCCATTTGTGCATCTAAAGTCTGCATGTGCTTGTTCATCTGTACACGTGCACGTCTGGTGAATGCTCTGTGCATGCTCTTCCCTTTACAGTAAGTTTTACCTGCACGTGTGGCTTTACTTGCTTTGGGGATCTCTGTGTGTTTGTGGGTGTGTGTGTGTGAGTAAGTGTGTGTGTGTGTGTGTGTGTGTGTGTGTGTTTGTGTGTGTGTGTGTGAACCTGATCTCATTGTTCCATCCCAGACGGTCTCTGCATTAGGGAGCCACAGACAGGAAGTCAAACTCTTAATTATTTAGGAGAGGTGTTATCAAAGCTCTCTGCTCTCTCTCTCTCTCTCTCCTCTCTCTCTCACTCTGTTTTTTTCTTTTATATATTTATTTATTTGCTTGTTCTTGATGCATCATCTGTTCCACATGCAAATAAAGCAAATTTTGTTTTTCTTTGTATCTCTTAGGGGCTGTTTTTTTGTCCCACCTGCCTGGTGCGCTTTATCGTACCACCCCTTTCTTTCCATTTGTCTTTCTCAGCTGTCCTCACATTTCTCACTTCTTTTATTCTCCGGCCTGGCTTTTCCACTTTCTCTTCATCTTCTCTTTCAATTCACAATCTCTCTCTCTCTCTCTCTCTCTGTCTCCCTCGCCTCGTCTGTATCAGGTGGCAGGCATGGTATTGCGGCCTGTGCCCATCATCCTATCATATTCTCTAATGCAAACAGGGAATGGCAACCTGTCAATAAAATGCCATTTTAAATCAGTTATGTTTACTGCAACACACACGTACTTAAGAGAAATTCACAACAACAGACCAACCATCCCGCCACTTGTTTGTTCTCGTACTCATGCACAGTCTCTCTGTTTTGAATGTAAGCACCAACTCTTTACTCTGTCCCACTGCCAAAGTCTCCCTGTCCCTGGTTCTCTCTGCGTCCTACACAAACACACACCGGTCTCCACTGCGTCCAGCTCGTACGGTGACAGCTACAGCCTTGTCCCGCTCTGCGTTAGCGAGCCCCTGGCTGCTCACATCAAAACCCCCTCCACCCGTTTTTTTTCACTTCCCGGTGATCACTGTTAAAATGATTGAAGCTTCCTCTGTCTTTCCATTATCAAGCACATAAGCACACGAGTGTATGCGCGGATACGCACACACGTACAGGTATGCGCACACACACACACACACACACACTCTCCGTGCGCACACATACGCCGTGGTGTACGTGGCGGCGCTTCTCCAGCAGACCAACACTGCCCTCTTCAGGCTCAGTGTTAAAGGTAATTTGAACCATACTCAGAAACATGAAAGGTGTTCGTGTGTGTTTTTGCATACATCTGCACATCTATTGAATGAAAGCTATTAGTTGTTTTGGTTTATATTTTTTGAGAAAGCATGAGTGGCAGAAGAATCAGGTGGTGTTTGGCCTCCTTTTCATTTCAGGGAGGAACTAATGAGTCAGTTTTCACAAGCAGGTTGCTCCACATTGGTTCCTGACATGAGTATACGGTGTAATTAATCGGCAAAACTTCAAAGCAGTTTGGTGATTTTATTTGTGCACGCAGCTCTCATCTAATTTTTTAATTTTCACCAGCTCTGAAATAATTGTCGCACGTCTTCAGTGGAACTTCACGACGTGCGTTCCGTCTGAAACATTACAACACAGTTGTCTGTGTAAAGAGAAATTTGGTGAAATGTTACTGCTTTATTCAGTGTTGCAACGAATGACATCAGTTGCAGCGTAGATGTCATTTACTATGGTAGAGTGCACACATGCATACACACACACGCTTAGTTGCACAGTTAAATAGTGTAACAGAGCCTTACGCTTCAACCCTAGTACTTTCGTATGGCTGGCAGATTTCCTTTATTTAACCGAAACACAGGGCAACATTGTGAGAACATTTGCACACACACACACACACACACACACACACACACACACAGACACATTGATCAGAGGTTGGGTTAAGCGTGGCAGGCTGCGAGGCATGTTAAGCAGGCTAAGCAGTAGAAAGAGACGTGAGGAAGATGTTGGGAAGCGATCCGCTGTGCACCAGACTGCGTGTGCATATGTGTGTGTTTGTTTGTGTGTGTGAGTGTGTTACGTGTGTGTTGGTGCTGTATGCAGTCAGCACAGGGTGGGTATCAAAATGCAAACAGCAGCTGAGTTTGTCAGCCTCCAAATATGCACAGTTGGAGACGGTAATAGATCATTTTTTATTATTATCTAAATTGTATGTTTTGGGGTTTTTTTACTTTTATTTTTGCTTTTTTGTTGTTGTTGTTTGTTGACTTTATTAAATTCTATCCATTAAGGGTCCCAAGCTGTGACAACTTCAGACATTTAGCGGTTAAATAGACAAAATCTTCACTTTTACACTTAAAAAATGTGCCAGTTTGTGTTAATTTTGAAACAAAACTGCTGAAATAATAAAACACGAAAGAAAACAAAGTTAATTAATAGATGTTTACGAATGTCAAGAATTATTTTTGTGTTTTAAGAGAAATCATCAATAGTGTAAAACATTTACTGCTTCACCTGAAACAGATTTCAGGCAGAAATAAAGAATTCAGCGCACTAGATTATGCAGTCATCCGTTTGAAATAAAGTCATTTTAGTTCTTTCGTTTTCCTTGGAATTTGATTTGCAAGCTGTTGTATGCTGTCAGCTAAGTGAATGACCATAAAGCATCCAGTCAACCCGCGTGGCAGCCCCAAGGATTTGCGTTCATCCTCATACATTCACCGTACATCATGAACCAGGCAGGAAATATGTCTGAACGAGGGAAAAAAAAAAAAAAAGCTTTCCAGTAACCAGAGACAGTAACACTGCTGAGGTACATGTAGGATTTCTAGCAACTTTCAGTATTTAGATCTCCTTCTGAGAGCTGATTTCCCGTGGTTTCAGTTAAAGGACCACTCAGTCTCTATGTGATTTCCTTTAGACTGCATAGCGGGTGCCTATAAATAAATCATGTCTGGACACTGTAGCCTAAACGCATACAGAGGTATCATAATTATCATAGATCAAAAGCTGATGACATTACAGCGTTGGACCGGTCCTATCCCATGTCAGTTCCGCGGCTGCCCATCTTTACGTTGTTTCATTATTGAGTTATGGCATGCATAATTTAACACCGACAGATATGGATCCATCCGTTGAGAGAGTGTGGAAAGAACAGAGGGAGGGAGAGTGAAACAGAGAGAGAGAGAGAGAACGCTAGTGATATGGGCCGGGCAAGCTTTCCCTTTGGTCTCTGTTTTACTTTTCCCCCATTTTTTTTCACTTTGCTGTTTCTCTTTTTGTCATCTCTACCCCTTTATGTGCATCAATCTGCCCATTTCTTTTTTTTTTAAAGCTTATCTGTACACTTTATTGTGATGGGAATCAAAAAGAATGTGGACGTAGGAAATATGTGTGCATCATCCTGCATATGCATATAAATGTGAGGTCGATCCTTTGATCTTTTTTTTTTTAGCACATATTCATACATGTTTGTGTGCTACAGGTTTGCAGCCATACACAGACTACGGCTTCGTGCTGGTGGCCTGTACAGCTGTTGGATGTGGAGCCAGTTTACCGTCCACAGGACGAACACTGCAAGGCTTACCTGCTGGTATGCATGTGCACACACACACACACACACACACACACACACACATATATATGAAGGTCTTGGAGATGCAGAATCTTCATCCCGTTATTAAACATATAAATTTTTTGATTTCATGAAGAGACACTTATTTTAAAAATGAAGTACTGTTCACACCTGACAGGTTTTTTCAACTAAAACACATTAAATTTGAAATAAGTGCATAAAGATCATTTACAGTAGATTCTCTGACCAGACATTTACTTAGATGTGTGCTATATTGTTCTAAATGTATTATTTAAATTTTTATTTTAATTTAAACTGAAATTTAACTAAATTTCTCATGTTTTGTGAATATTTTTGTTACAGTTTACCTTTGTCTCCATCTTCTTTACTATCTTCTCAGATATATTATCCTCCTTTTGCTCTTCACACTTCTTTTTCTCCTCCCCCTGCTCTCCTTTTTTGAATCCTCCCCCTCATATTCCCTGGTTTTGCCTCTCTTGCTGCATCGCGCTACCCTTCACCTTTCTCTCTCTCTTCTTCTTACATAGACCTTACATTGTTGTCTGACTAAAATAATATCTTGCAATTTAATTTATTAAGAACTTCAATTTTGCAGTTTTTTCCTCTCTAATTAGTCCTCCTCTCTGCCGTCTCACCTTCTGTCTTGTCCCTTTTCTGTTTTCCTTTTTTCCCATCTTCTCTACTCCTCTTTTTTGTATTTATTGCACCTACCTTCTTTTATGCTTAAACATTTCATTTAAGTTGTTCGTGCATTTTTACACCCATTTGTTTACATTACATAACCCATTACCTATTACATCTTTTGTCTTTATACACATCTAATCTCCTTATTTTTTCATATGTACCTCCTTTCTTTTTTAAGCTCCTCCTTCCCACCACTCCTCATTTCCTTGTATCTCACTACGAAGTGTTGCGTCGTCTTAGATAAATTTGTCGTTCTAATTAGACTTAATAAATACAAGTACATGTTTTTGTGGGTGTGTTGGTTCACAAATTTGATTTTAAACTCTCCTTCTGTGTAATTTTCCCCTCTCATGATCTCCTAAGTAATCTTTCCTTCTTCTTTATCATTCTAAGGGTTCAGTTTTCACAATTTCATAACCATGTCACCTTTTTCAAGTTTCCAGTTCACCAAACAGTGCTCAACTTGTCATTAGCTTTTAGTTTTACTGGTGCACACTTTGGTTCTAGCAAGACTTTTCTCAGAAATAATCCTTGTTCTGGATGCAAAGTGATGCTCGGGACTTTTGTTTGAAATACCCAGAAGAAGGGCTGCGAATTAATTCTAGATGTTAATTAATTGAAGTAGAAAACTCTCAGTTCCTCCTCTCCTTTCCGTCTGTTGTACTCCAGGTGTGTGGTCAACGCCCAGACACCTAATAATAAACACATCTGCGGTGGAGCTGTACTGGGATCAGCCATCCCAGCCTAATGGACACATCTCCCAGTACAGACTGAGCAGAGACGGTCACACTATTTTTACCGGAGACCAACGTGACCGGAATTACACCGACACTGGACTCCTGCCAAACCGCAGGTAGGGAGAATGCACTCGCACACGTTTACACACGCGTGATCACAAAAGTGTGCAAACATGTAGAAGTCGCAAAAACACATCACTTGTAGCTTCGTAAATAATCTTTGGTTTAAAGCCTAATTTTTAGCGTCCAAGCGTGTGTGTGTGTGTTGGTGCGCTTATATCGGGGTCACCCTGTTTTAAAAGCATCGCCATCCCATCCATGTCTCTCTCTGGACCGCACTCTGTATACGTCTGTTTGTGTCATTTAATGAGCAAATATTTGACATACCAATGACAGACGCAAACATTGCCACGCACACAAATTAAAATCACGAATCAGATCTGGCTTTTGCTTACAGACGGCAGCGGAGCGTAGATTTTATTTATCTGTTTATTTTCATTTAACCTTTATTAATCCGTGTCTTTTTTTTTTTTTTCCTCCCAAAATGGATTTTCTGTTTTAATTATGGGAGAGTAAAATGATACCGTCTCTCCTCCCCCCCTCTCTCTGTCTTTCCCGTCTCTCCCTCCTCAGCCTTCTCTCTCCTGAGACAATTTCTCTTTACCCCAAATAGAATTCTTGGGATAACACCCTGCAGTACTCCAATCTCCTCTATGTGTGAGTGAAAGAGAAAGAGAAAGGGAGGAAGGAAGAAGATAGGACTGTATGTGTGTGTGACGTTTAATTTTCCCTAATTCCAGATAGTCTGCCAGAAGGCATTCCTGTCCCGACCCTTCGCTTCTCATCACTTGTCTCGCCTCCTGTTCACTTCTCTTCCCTCTCACCCTCCTATCCTTTTCCCCTCTTACCTCATTCCCTTCCTCTTTCCCTTCTTTTCCCAATTTAGCCCTGCGCCGAGAATTACACAGGGAGCACCGGCCCCATTATCCAGGCAGACTCGTGTGTGCGCGTGCGAGTGCGCGCCTTTGTGTGTGTGTGTGTGCGCGCGTGTGTGTGTGTGTGTGGTGCGTGAGACCGCTCAAAGTGGCCATTGATTATTTATGACAATGTTGATTAGCTGTCACTTTGCTTCGGCAGCCCAGGAAGTGTCTAAGATGACGAGAGAATTAACCTATTCCCTCTGGCTGGCCCCGCAGGACACACACACACACACACACATTCACAGCCAAACAGATGCAAATGCCTCCACTCACCGATTACCTACCACACACACACACACAATTTTACTTTTGATATCCCAAGGCGGTGTTTACATTTAAGTAAATATCTTCCAGTGATGAAGTGTTTGACTTCATTCTCCCACTGAAACCTTATGCCAATGATACAGTTCTCCCTCTCCATCACTCTCTTCTTCTCTCTCCTCCCTCTCTCTTTCTATCTCTCCTTGACGTCGTCGGCGTGTCTCAGCGAGATGCATTTATTTATGTTTTTATACGTGTGTCTCTACTTGTGTGTGTGTGTGTGTGTCTATTAGAGTAACATATGAGTAGTTTTAATACCTTTCCCTGAGTGCGTTCTAACCCAGTGCCGAGGCGCTAATGGCCTCCTGTTTAAAACGCTCTGCACAGGAACAATAACCCAACACCGCCGCCTATTAATGCATGTGTGCTGGGGTTTATAGCAAATTAAAGGCTTTTAATGTTAAATGGTGGCCCACTTACACAGCTAATGTAGGCTTTAGCACCAACCAGCCACACGCTCTTAAAAGGGAAATCTATCTTATGATGTCATGAGCAAGAGAGGTGGAGAGTGTGTCGAGAGGCAGCGAGACAAATGAAAGCGAGGGAGAGAAAAGGTGCGTGACGGAGAAATGTGAAGAAATCAAGGTAGTGGTTACTGTATAAGCACAAACACGCGGCGACATGTGGACGCACACTTTGAAATGCTGAAATGTAAATCATGCTGGCATATGGAGAAAGCCATATCTTCTGTGGGTCTTTCCAGGGATTGTTTCAGAAAAGTTTAAACATTAAATTTCTCCCCTTTTGTTGGTTGATCACAACTTTGAAGCTTATAATTCAAACTCATCACAGAAGTATTTGTGATTTTCATAACTTTTTTTCCCCCCACATTTGCCATGACAGGTAAGGATGAGTCAAATAAAGAATTCAGTTACACACGTTTTGATGTAAATAGGTAGTCCCAATAGGTGACGCTTCATTTCATTCAAAACTTTTTTCAGTTGTCATCCTTGGGTAGGAATATTCATCAACTACTGCAACTCAAGGTTCTTGTAAAGAGACAATCACGCTGCAAGAAAACCGATTCTCTAATTCATTTCAGTGAGACCACTGTGTTTTGCAAAGCCAATGTTCATTGTAAAAACACAAACAGCAAAATAACAGCAAGTTCTGGTTCAGATTTTCTTCTGCACAAACTGTTTACAGCATCGTGTAGCATGTAAGTGATAGCTCTGAGTTGAAAGACAACATTTTGCTGTAATGGATGGAAGAAAACTAGACATACACGGTGAGGTATTAGATGAATACGTTTTTTAATAACTGTGGAATGACTAAGATTAAACATGTGTCACATAATTTAATTAAATGTGTTATCAGGTAACCGAAATGTGCTAAGAAACGTATGTGAGCTATGTTAAAGAAGGAGTCTGCAATTCTGGAGAAAGTTTGTTCGCGTTTAGCTCCTTCCCATATTTAGTTATCGTTTGCCAGATTTTCCGTCCCTCTCGCTCCCTTCCCACTGCCGTCTTTCCTCCACTTCATGAGCGTACACACAGAATGGACTTCCAGCAGACCATGAGAAGATAATATAAACGTGTATCAGATTACAATTGCACACTCCACCTTTAACAAAACAGCTTTGTGGTGCATTGGCCCTTTAACACTGACTGCCTTTACATGATCCCTCAGTTCTCTGTTGTCTCTTTGCTGCTCTTTCTCTACACCCCTCTTTACACCTCTTGTCTGTGCAGGTATTTGTATGAGCTGCAGGCGACTACAGGGGGTGGGACTGGTGTGAGTGACAAATATGTTATACAAACACCAGTCTCGTGCCCCACTGGGATCCCACCTCCCCACAATGTGACAGTGTCAGGCCCCTACTCCATCTCTCTTTCCTGGTCCCCTCCTGGTGAGTAGCAATCTAAATGAAAGGATATGTGGTTGGGTGAAAGGATGGATGGGCCCGGGGTCATTTTTCTGTGGAGTGAATTTAGTCGTTACAGTCGTGATCACTGATAACAGAGCTAACCTGTTTATATTTGTTAACAGTTTTTTGTGTGTCTCAATGTGCTCTGTGGGCATTTTATAATTCCAACATTTCAGCTTGTTAAAGAAATAATAAAATACTGTGCCCTTTGGTTGCATCACCCTACGCTTCTTTATCGAGGGACATTGGGAATATTATTAAAAGAACAACCAGCAGAGAGGGGGTCAGGCGAACAAAAGCCCTGAGTAGTTTTCCATTCACCTTCTGGCCTCTCAAGACCTGGACACATACACAGGCATACATGAGCATACACTTGGGGCTGAGTTTCATGCTTATGGGGCAGTGATTGTCTGCCCTAACCCATCTATCATTGACTATTACTCTCTCATTAGGCTGATTTCCTATCTCAGAAACCGCTTAAAGGGGCCAACTAGCAAAGACACTTCACTTTGTTGTGTGTGTGTGTGTGGATTTGTGTGTCTTTTGTTTCTGTATGTTTGTGCCTGTGTTTATGTATGCATCTTTACACATGTGTATTTGAGCGCGTGCGTGTGCGTGTGCGTGCGCGTCATTGTGAGATATTTCCATAGGCAGGCCTATTCTATTGTCATTATGGGCTGATTTTAAAGGTGAGGAAATATCGGCTGGGTTCTCACGCTTGGTTAACTCCCTGAGCCCAGAGTCTGGAGTGTTTTCGTCTTGTGTGTGTATATGTGTGTGTGTGCATGCCCGACTCCGTGGCAGCGTGTCTGCCGGTGTGTACGTACGTGCGCATGTGTTTGTGTCTTAATATGCATACACTGACTGCCAAAGCACTGACGTATGGCTATTAAAAAGACATTTACTCTAGGATCAATTCCTCCATTGTGGTGTTTGTGCCTGTCTGTGGGTGCATGTGTGTATCAGAGAAAGAGAGGCTCTTGTATGTATGTTTTTGTTGTATGTAAGAGAACATGTGAATTGTAATTGGAGGCATCATGTGTGTGAAATATAAGATGGTAAAACAGCTGATTGGTTGTAAATAATAGAACTTAAATATCACTTAAACTTCATTGGCATTATCACCTCTGTGTGTGCTTACATATAAATATCTCTCTTTGTGTGTGTGTGTCTGTGTGTTGTGTGAAGGTGTGTTAATGCAGCCAAAGTGTGTTCATATAAAAAGCTCCATGTGCTGAAGTCAGAGGTGTGTGTGTAGGTGCATGTGTGCATATGTGAGTTGGGGGGTGAATAATTGAAGTCTTTCATTTGTCTGGTAATCAGTTCGTTCTCAAGATATCCAGAGTTCATGAATGTTGAATAACCCATCACAATACAGTTGGCCTGAATTATGGAAAAACCTCCGGTGAGAATATTAACAAAGTCTCGGGCCGTGTGTGTATCTGTGTGAGTGTTGTCTGTATGTATACATCGGTGTGTTTTTGTCTGGTTGAGAGACCACAGTGCCAGGATTGTAAAGCAAAGATTAGTCAGCTTTATGTGTTTTAGATACAGAATAGGACTGTATTTATTAAAATACAAACCATCTGTCAAAGTATTGTATACACGATACACGTAACAATATTATATGCAACTGCCTAAAACACAATTATCGCTAAAATTTGACTGTACCTAAAAATAAAGTTGTAAAGGAGTTGTGCTTTATGATTTCTGTCTTACAGTATGAAACAGAAATAAAACAATCGTTCTGGCATGTGCTAAAACGTGGGTATCCAACTACAACTGTTCCCCTTTTTACAGATCGCGCACCTTGTGAATGCTTTTTGTCGCCAGCTAAGAGACTTTTATTGGTGTTTTTTAGCCACTCTTCCTTGCAGATCATTTGTTTGAGTACTCCCTTGAGATTTTCAGTATTTTTAAGTCTTGAGGGCAACTCCAAAAGCTCTAGTTTGCCAAACTGGTTAATGGTGGATTTTGAGGTTTACTTTGGGTCATTGTCCTGATGTGACAGCTGGCTTCTTTTCAGCTTCACTTGCCCGACTGATTGCATGACATTTGCATCTAGAATTTGCCATTTTTTGGTGAGATCCATTTTTCCCCTCTATCTGTACGGTATTTCCTGTTCCGGTGCCACAGAACAAAGCATGATAACTCTTCTATGTAGACACTGTTTGTGCATCAACGCTGCACAACACAACAGTTTACCACCTCTCATGTCAGCTAAAACATCCTGCAGCTCTTTTGCAATCATGTAGGGGTTTTGCTACATCTTTTTCAGCAGCAGACATGAAGCCCTAATCTTATGGATAGTGGGAATGACAAGCAGTGCTTTAATATCTTATTTTAGTCCTCCCATTACTTTGCAGACACAAATTACTCCATTTTCTGATCATAGTCAGTTACTTAGAGGAGCTAATAGTTATCAGGAGCCTTTCAAATCCTGTCGTTAGTTAAGCACTAATGAGTTCATGAAGTTCCAAGTGTTTGACAAGTTGTAATGTACCCAAAGTTTTGCACACGCCACAACGACCGTTGACTTTTATTCTATTTTTATTTCAAAATTGGCAGTGAATTACCATTTAATGCATAGACTTCTTTTCACTTGTAATCAACAGTATTATTTTTCTTGCACCCCCCGTGACCCTAGTGAGGACTAAGCGGTGTATAGAAAATGGATGAAACTTTTACACACAACAGGCTGAAGGCTGTACCAAAGCAGTTTGGGAACGGCAATGAAAAACCATGTGTATTTATTTATTGTGCCTTCTGCCGTGCATGTAACGTGTTCAAAATATAGTATGCTGGCAGTTTGGCTGGTAGAGAAAGAAGTTTAAATCATTCCCCTTATTTTGCTTTTTTTGTTTATTTTGTGAATGTATTCAAATAAATGTCATTCCCAAAAAAAGTACATCATATCATGTCTCTTTCCACAGTTCAACTAAACAACAACCAGCCTTTGAAGTACAACATCCTGTTCAATCCAGGAAGTGACAGTGCTGCAATGCATCGTGCTGGACAGGCCCTGAGCCTTAATGTGACAGGTCTAGAGCCTTTCACCACTTACTACATAAGAGTGCAGGCCTGTCAGAGAGGTAAGTTACTTCATTTAAAATGAAATCATCTGCATCGCATTATTAAATTGCCGTAGTTCATGAGTTCACAGCACAGAAAATCTACTGTACAACAGACACTACAATCTCAAAAGCAACATTGCAGGTTTATCTCTCCTATACGTATAGGGTTGTTATAGGAAACTTCAATGTCATACCGTCTCTTGAAATTTGTGTTTCTGTGACAACTACCCTGTTTTGCTCCTTACAGAGGGATGTGGGTTAGGCGAGGGGGTCTACGTTCAGACTCTAGAGACCAGCCCAGAAGATCTGCTGCCCCCCACATTAAACGCTGTGGGAGCCAACGTCCTGGAGATCCACTGGTCATCCCCGAAAAAACCAAATGGAGTCATCACCTCCTACCACATATACAGGTAACATAGACACAGAAAAGAACGCGTACAGCACACTGAGACATATATATTCTTTCTGCTTCGTTATGTATGTGTGTAGTGGATGGTGTTTCTTTTCCTTTGCATGTTTTAGAAGTGTGGATTCAGTGACGTGTCATGTTCCACCTTCCCCAAAACAGAGTCTAATAGGTTGAGCTCTGAGGCGCAAACAGCCCAGTTTTGCGAGACAAATTCATACTAAAATAAAAGTGTTAGTATCCTCAGAACATTCAGAACATTCCATCAACATCAGGAGAATTTTCTGCCCTGCCACCTCTGTTTTAAGGTATGGCCCTGTTATGGCAACGATAACCACTTGGCTGGCGTGAAGAAAGATCATCTTTGTAGTTAGAAGAAGCCAACACGAACTGTCCTGCCCTAATCTCCTGCCTAAGACATTTTGCAGTGATGCAACAACAGCATCATAACAACTCCAACAATGATGCATCACATCAATGGTTGCCCTTTTTTTTTAGGCAAGACAGTCCAATTTCTGCGTTAAGTGCCCATTTGAATCATCTGAGTGAAGAAGTGGATGAAATTTGTTATTAAAAAGCAACACTATTTTCATTCACTTAACCTATGATGTAAACCAAGCATTTTTAGCCACACGAATCATTGAGATAGTTGAGAAACTATTGCTGAAGAATGACCGTAAAGTGCTTTTTTGTGACTTGCTGTCTGGAGGAGCATAGCCTTTTTTATCTTAATATATTAAAACTGGATGATGAAGTAAAGAGAAGCAGACATAGACACCATACACAAAGCTGCCTTCACATTCTCACTGTGTGCACTCATACATGCCAGCATGTCCATGTTCTACTCAGAATATCACAACATAAATTAACCTGAAGCAACACACATACATCACATACTCATATGTGCATACATTTAACATATATACTTACTTTTACATACAGAAACATGTACAAGTTTTGGTCATGTGTCTTTGGGCAAATGCCTGCTTACTAGTCCATGTACTGTGTGTGTGTGTGAATGTGCATCTTTGTGTGTGTGTGTGTGTGTGTGTGTGTGTTTGTGTGTGTGTGTGTGTGTGTGTATTAATGCATGCTGAAGGTCGTGGTCCGCTTGTTGACCAAAGAGTGTGTGATCTGTATGCAGGGTCAGACCAGACTAAGCCCTTTAAGTCCTCAGGAAACACACATTAGCATAGCAGTACACACACACACAAACACACACGCACACTGACACATCTGGCATGATCAGACTCAGGCAGACAGGGACTTGGATAAAACAGGAAAATCTCTCTTTCTCTGTCTCATACACACACCTGAAACCCTCCGTAATCAAAGACAAATGGGCTTACCAAGACATCAGGGTGCTTGCATCAGCCAGTGACTTACACACAGTGTTTAAGACGTGATGTTACATTTTTTATTTCAATTCCACACAAACTAAGCGTGTTTATTTTCAGGACAATAAAGGAAACTCAAATATATGACTATAGTTTTAGTGGTATATTTGGAATATACCACAATTACAAAAAAGCGCCCTATGCTTTGAGCATAGGTGCTTAAAGTATACTTTCATAATAGTGTACTGTTTTATTAGC
>NW_007579313.1:86986-120366 GCF_000690725.1 Stegastes partitus | reverse complement strand
CACAAGGTGGCAATGTAGAACTATGATGTCTTATAAACACATAAAAACAATACTGTGTAGGAAAATATCAATGCAATGTATCCGGCATTTACAGTAACTCTGCACAACTGCTTTCTTGTGCAGATTGTGTGCAGATCTATGAAGTCCCTCATTCTCTTGCTGTCTCTCGCTACACCCCTCCACAATTCACTGCAAGTCAAGCACACCAGCTCACCTATGACTGCTTAACCACTGTCGAAAGCACTTTGCATGGGGCGCCCCAATAGCTCACTTAGTTAAGCAGGCGACCCATGAACAGGGGCTATATGTCCCCAACGCAGCGGTCGTGTGTTCGACTCCAGCTCACGACCCTTTGCTGCAGGTCTCTCCCCATTCTTCTCTCCCCTTTCCTTATCTATCTCTACTGCTCTAAAATAAAGGCCAAAAAAGCCCATATACATATATATATATGAAAATGCCCCACCCCGCAAGTTGACAGTCTTGGTTCCTAAGGTATCTTACTCATGAAACCCTGGCTAGCTGAAGCCATGCTGTAGTGGCATTGGTATGCTGCAATTTCAGTGTGGAAATGCTCATCCATGCTGTTGACTGCTTGTTTTTGCTAATAGTGTATCTTCCACTGTATAAAAAAAACATCATAGAGACATATCAACAAGGTAAAAAAATAAAAAAAAAAAACTTCATTTTGACCAGCAAGGGTTTTTTTAATTCCATCCATCCATTATCTATACACCGCTTAATCCTCACTCGCGGGGGGGCTGGAGTCTATCCCAGCTGACTTAGGGGGAAGGCAGGGGACACCCTGGACAGCTCGCCAGTCTATCGCAGGGCTACACTTAGAGACAAACAACCAAGCACACTCACATTCACACCTACGGACAATTTAGAATCACCAATTAACCTCAACAAGAAAGAGAACCCAGAGAGAACCCACGCTGCACAGGGAGAACATGCAAACTCCACGCAGAAAGATCCCAGGCGTCCTAACTGGGATGCGAACCGGGGATCTTCTAGCTGCGAGGTGACAATGCCAACCACTGAGCCACCTTGCAGCCCATTTTTTTAAATATATACAAAAAATAGTATATTATATTTAAGTATATGAACGTGTATGAAACTAGCTTTCATAGAATATCCTTAATAAGTTTGAGGTATCTGAAATAAACAATGATGCAAAGCTAATCTAAGAATTTATTTTACCACAGACGTCCATTTGGAACAGATGAGGAGCTGCTGGTTTACATCTGGTCCAGCGGGCCGCTTGAGTTTTTTGATGCAAGCCCCGCCCTGCAACCTTTCAGCTACTTCCAGTACAGGATTCGTGCCCACAACTCTAAAGGTTCAATTCTGAGTCAGTGGACTTTAGCTCAGACCTTACAGGCAAAGCCACAAGATATGGCCCCTCCCATTGTTACACCCTCCGGTAAGTTCACCAAGTCCCATAAAAGCTGATATGCTTAAAATGTTCTTGTATTGACTGTAACACATCCTGTGCACTTTGACAGGTGCCTACTCAGTCCACCTGAAATGGAGTGAACCGGGACAGCCCAACGGTCTTGTTTCCCATTATAGGTTGGTTTACAAGAAGCTGCAACAGGACCCAACGCTCAACTCAAGCACTGTTACAGCTCTCACTGTAGAGGTAAAAGCACCACACACACACACACACACACACACACACAGTCTATACTAGATGATGGAAGCACACATTTTTCAGTGAGTTGCATCCATAATCACATACTTTTGTACCTGATATCAGCAGATATGATCAGGGGTTTCTATGTATTGATACATAACATAACACTATAATATTATACACAACATAAAGTGTGTGTGGGTGTGGGTGTGTGTATGTGTGTGTATTGTCATTTGAGATGCATGTGAAGAAATTTAGACTCTACCTGTGGTTCTGGTGCCATCTGTTTGCCAGCGAGGGGCCCAAAGACACACACTCTCATATACACACACACACACACACACACACACTGCCCATGGCCTGCTATTCTCCAGGGGCCTTTTCCCACAATTCTGTGCCACGCCTGGTACTCTAACACAGAGAATAACAACAATATAAGTAACTCCACTCCAGCCAAACACATATAGACGCACATATACATATAACAGACCCTCACACTCATTCACATATGTAACATTTATACACATATACACTGTACTACTGTCATCTAGCTTCAGTGTGAGTTTGCAGCTCAGTCAGCAGGCAAAGTTCGCTCAAACCTGCAATGAGATATTCACCAGCAGTGGCTTTTCGTCTGCACACCGCTGCACAGCTATATGTGCTCTATTTATACCTGAAAGTTAGTGTTGTTTTATTCTTCTACTACTTCCATTTTTATAAAATGAGGTTTGTCTCTGCATGACAAAATCAGAAAACAGAGACGAAGAACCAAACACATGATCAAACAGGATAGAAAAGATTCAAAGAAAAAGAGAAAAAGAAGAGGTATGGAGATAAACACATCAATATACAGGTTCTTAGAAGAATGATGGGGGGAAAAGCAAAAGACGAGGAGGCAGATTGGCAGAACAAAGAACAATAGAGTTGCTGGAGAAGGTGAGAAAGAGATGAGAAAGAACAGGAGGGGGGGTGAGAGCGAGGGATAGATGGGGGAAGGAGGGAGGTGAGTGAAAGAGAGAGAAGAGGTAGAAGTATAGATCTATATTCTGTCCATATGTGTGGCCTCTTCTCCCTCTGTGACCTTTGGCTTGTCACTCATAATTAATACAAGATGTAAATGGAGACCTTTCACCTTCTCATTGATATGGAGCACTCTGTGTTTGTGTGTGTGTGTGTGTGTAATTGTGTGTGTGTGTGAGAGAGGCTCATTGACATGGCATAGACTTATTTTGGTGACGGTCATTTGTCACGCAGTTGCCTTCGCCACATTCACTACGTTGTTTAGGAATACACAAGGAAAGTGAAAATGAGAAGCAAAGCGCTGAGCCAATTTGGAAAGGAGTGAAGGATTCTGTAAAATATGTGTCTCTGTGTAAGGTAGCATCCCTCTTGCTCAGGATGGTCATTAACTAAAGCTTCAAGGGCAAAATAAGTGCTTAAGTAGATGTACTATAGAATATAGATTGTAAACCACATGATTTTTGTTTTTTCTCTGATTGACCAATTACAACCGTTGTCCTTTTCTCTTACGTGTTTTATCCTCACTTCTTCAACATAACTTAGTGAACTTTTTTCCCTTCACTAATCCGCCCTTTTTTTTTTTTTTTTTCTCCACCAAAAGTTTCTCAGTTTTGTAGATGTATTGTTTGTGCGTACGTGTGTGTCCGTTTGGTATGTGTGTATTTGTGTGTGTATTGATCTCAGGCTGGGCTGGGAACCCTGCTCTGTGCCAGCTTGGCTGATTAATGGGGTCGTCATGGCAATCGGACGGAATGAGGGTACGAAGCGCAGGCGGCCTGCCTCACTAGACCCCTACATGCCGCCTGGCACTCACACCGTCTCACACACACACACAAATTCACTCTCCATGCCTTACACCTTTCTGACAGACATGTTAGTCACTCACACAACCCTGTCAAGTTGCCTTTCTTGCGCCATGGTTCCCTTACTTATCCTCTGCATCATGTTTTGCTTCCTTATTTTTTTTCCCCCCTTTTTTTTCTCCCCTCAAATTTGTTCTTCTTTGTGTTTTGCTCCTTTTTTCTTTTGACTTGTTGTGGACAAGGGTTTACGACGCAGCTAAGATTCTTCTTTTGAATAGTGCACCTGCTGAAGCCAACTTCCCACAACCTTCTCCTCTGTTCTGTGTTTCATCCTTTCTTTATTTTTTTCATGATCCCATCCTCCTCTACCTGTCTAGTCTTCCACCTCTTCCTGCAGGTTTTCCTCCTCGTCTTCGTCGGTCCCTGCTGCCCTCTCTCCTATGCCCTGTTTTCTTCTCACTCACCAGTCTCTCGACATCCCCCGCCACCCTACCCTTATTCTTAATTTCCTGAGCTCCTCTCTTCCATCTGCCCTCTTCTCTCTCCAGTTTTACTACCTTCTTTTACCTCCTCCACCCTTTAACCCTTCTTCACCTCACTTTTTCCTCCATCTCCCATCTCATAGCCTCTTAGCTTTGCATTTCCTTTCCCTCTCCCATTCACTTTTGTCTCCTCCCTTGCACTTTTCACTGATCGTTTTTTTTTTTTTTCTTGTCTTCTTACCTCTTGCATTTCCCTGCCTGCCACCTCCCTCTTTCTCCTCCTTTACTCTGCTGTCCTTTCCTCCCTCCCTTGGCTCTTCCAGATGTTACACTGTGGCCCTTGGGATCGCTGGTGAAGGGAGACCATGGGCACGCTTGTGTGTGTGTGTGTGAATGTGTGTTACTCTATGTGCATACATATGTCTGAATATGGTTGCGTGTGCCTGTGTGCATGCATAACATTTTTGTTTGTGTGTGTGTGTGTGTGTGTGTGTATGCAACAGTGTGTGTGTGTGTGTGTGCGTGTGTGCTGTATTAATACATCCCATTGATCAGAGCAGGACCCCTGACAGTCATCATCCCTGAGAACCATCTGGCCGACGCCTGACGCTCCCTCACCCAAACAGAAGCTGACACCCTATTAATCTGCTACCGCCATGCATACATACGTGTGCGTGCGTGTGTTTCTGTGTGTGTGAATGAAGGAATCGGTGTGAGCATGCGGAAGGGACTGTGTAAAAGGTTATGTTTAGCGTACGCGTTAACATTTTTGCCATGTCTATGTTTCTGCGTACGTGTTTGCATGCGTGTGTTTGTGTGTGAATGCGCTCCAAGTCCACGTCGTGCACACACACATACGAACGTGTACACGCACCACTCTGCCATCCGCCAACAACAGCCGGCGCTGAAGGGAGCTGAAGGGTGCTTGGAAATTAAGGTTATTACACAAATTGAGCCATATGGTCTAAATATTTCAGAGCTGAAATTTACTAGGCAATAAAAATGGCCCCTACCTCGGTAATGGTGTAAATTACAGCTTAACCACCAGCGCTAATGATGTCCTTCTGTACGCCCCGTAACCAACCGTACATGAAGGACACATTGTTTAAAAAATACCCCAGGAAAAGCGAAAGAGAGGGAGAGAGAGAGAGTGGAGAGAGAGAGAGAGGAAAAAGGAGGAAGGGATGGGGAAAGAGGGATGAACAGAGGTAAGGAGGAAGAGGTGAAGAAAGGGGAGAGTGGGGAAACAAGAGTGACAGAGAAAGAAAGAACGAGAGAGAGAGAGAGAGAAAAAAGAGAGAGATTGATTAATATAGGGAGGGGAGAAACAGAGAGAGAGAGAGAGAGAAAGCTAGCAGCATGTTTACAATCTGTTAGTTTACCATTAAGAGCCCGTCAGAGAGTGTGGGACAGCGAGGGCCAGCCGGCGAACTGTGTCTCAAAGCCGATATGAGGTTTCAGTGTGTGTGTGTGTGTGTGTGTGTGTGTCCATCACTGTCAGTATGTGTGTGTTTAGGCATGAGCAGTTACAGCGTATATGAGGATGGACATTATTTGAATATGTGGTGTGTTTGTCTGCGAGCATGTTGAATGAATCAGTCGGGTCAAAAGACTAACAGCCTTAAACGTGTGCTGTGAACTGATACTGTGACTATGGATCACAGAGTGTATGTAAACATGGATGAACCCTCCGTGACACCACCTATATGTTTCCTGAAGAGCAGTTTTGAAGCTCTTTGTGGTGGTCATGGCCATCTTGGCAGTGCCTGACTCCTCCTAACTTACAGCTAACCAAAAAAATGACATGGAGCTGAGCTGGGCCATGCTAATGGCTCTGAGCCTTGGGCTATTTTATGAAGGCACCCACCTGTAGCCACACCCTGAATTATGCAAAACTTTAGACTTTAATACAGTTAAAGTGGGTGAGTTATATAAAAGATAAGATAAGATAAGTATGCCTTTATTTATCTGACAGTGGAGAAATTCACATTGTTGTTAGCAGCATTACACATAGAGATACACACATACTAGACAGAAAAATGTACATATAAATATAAGAAATAAAACATCCACCACCCCGTTGTTGTGGTGGCATCCCCCCCTCATGAAGGGAGAAACTAAAGCCATTTTTGTACCACCCTGTAGACATGTTTATTTCTGCTGTAAAGGTTGACATTTTGACTGTGGAGTCTATTGGGATTGACTATAGTCTACATATAAAAGATATATGTAGAGTCCTTGAGCCCTCATTGATTTTTTGGGTCCCATTCTGAAGCCTCGAGTTTGGAATTTGGCTGCCACCACCTTGGCTTTTAAAACAAGCAAGGGGTGGATCTGGCTGTTAGAAAGAATGCAGGCTTAAGGCATTTCCAATTGTTTTTACCAGAGGGCTGTGTTTTTTATTTACAGTCTATGGGAATGACTTTAGAGCCTCAGGTGGCCATTCCACAGTGGCCTCCTTTTTTCAGCCCAAATGGTTGTCACTTATTATAGACACATAGTTTGCAAATACTTAAACATTTCATATTTGTGCCTCAGACAAGTACATCGGTTTGCAATGACAAATATATGACCAGATAGGAGACAGTCTTGCCCTCTCAGATGCAAGACGAAGACAGGAACATCTCTTAAAGGGTTTAAGGGAGCTCAAGAGGCACGTTTCCTGGTTGAATCGCAGTAGAGAAAAGAGCATCGCATTTTTGAAAAGTCAGCTCTACTTGTAGTGGATGAAACTGGTAAATCAGTTACATGGCAAGTATGGGATCATGAGGGAAACATGTCCGTCTTTGATCTTTGATTGTGATTATCTGAACACATGTCAGACTGCATCGCCTTTAAGAAAAGGAAGAAAACCTGGTGGGAATTCCTTGACATTTTTGCATACATACTGGTTGTGCCTTCTTGCTGATAGTTTGATGAGTAAATCGATGCCACTCTCATATCTGTAGGATAAATATAAAGCCAGGACACTGTCAGCATATTAGTATAGCGAATAGGAGCAGAAGGACACCCCTTTGTTTAATTTGGTCAAAAATCTTGATAAAACAACAAGGTATGGATTTGCAGCAGATTATGTGTTGGGCTGTTTCTTTGCCAGAGGTGCTGACATTCTTGCAGGTCTGTTGACTGCCTGGCAAACCTCACAGCGAAAACAAGACTTACCAAGAGAGCAATGCAGCATATTTCTTTTTTTTTTTTAAAGATTATTTCTTCTGGCATTTTTGCCTTTGTTAGTCAGGACAGTGAGGGAGTGAGACAGGAAAGGAGGGAGAAGAATGGGGAGAGACCTTGCAGCAAACTGTCATGAGCAGGAATCAAACTCTCGAACGCCACGCTGGGGAACTACAGCCCCTGTTCATGGGTCGCCCACTCAACCAGGTGAGCTGTAGGGGCACCCCAATGCAGCGTATTTCTTGAAATATCTATTTATCTCAGTTTCATCTACAATACAGATCTTAGGGAGACACAAAAACCAGAATAACTACTAACTCATGAAGGGCTGACAGTACATGTATCACCATGACCTCTTATGATATCAGACTAGTGAAATCAGAATATTAAAGCTAAAATAAGCATCTTTGGGTCAGTTTTCAACAGTACTGACAAGTGGTCTTCTTCACTTTTTTATGTTCTCTGCAGTATTCTGTATGTTGCAGTTTTCTGTACAGTACTGGCTAGAGTTTTTCGTATTTGCAGCACTTCTTTGTATTGCACCTGTTTTTTCAGTTTTCGTCCACTGACATCTCTTAGCCACCATAGTTCTCTCACCACAATGACAAGAGCACATTTTGCAGTCGTGGCTTTAGGGATCTATTTATAGATGTAGATTTTACAGGGTTTACTTTTATATGATAGGATAAAAATATTCAGATAAATCTGTAAACAAAAGAAGTTAATCATGGCATAGAAACTAGATCAGGCAAAAGCTTTACTTGTTGCTTTTAACTCTCTATCTGCTCAGTTATTCCCTTTGCATCGCGTCACCACAGAAGAGAGGGAGTGGAGGAAATGAAGGTGGCGGACTGGGAATGACAAGGCTTTGCCCTTGCGCTCAGTGACACCCTTTAACAAATGAGGGAGACAAAGGAGTGGAGGGAAGAGAGAAATGCAGAGCTGAGTGCACACAGGGTGAGGAGAGAGGGATGAAGAGGTTAAGAGAGGAGGAGGAGACAGGTGAAGAGAGGAAGGAAGGATTAGAGGAGAGGATAAGGAGACTCAGATGCAGAGTTTGTTAGGCCCTCGGCCTATCAGACCCCTTATTTAGAGGTCTCCAACTCTGATTGGAGGGCTCTCAGCATTCTGCATAAACAGCCAAATAATCAGGCTGCAACACTTCCTCTTCTTCTTACTGCAATCTTTCTCTGTGCCTCTTCATCTTTTTGGCAGCTCCTCCCCCTGTCGCTCCATACTGCTCATTCCTCCCTCCATCGCTACATTTCTCTCTGGGCTTTCTCTGCCTCGGCGTCAAATTACAGTTTTTATGTTATACTCATCCACCATCTTTGCCCCCTTCATTCCCTCTTCTTTCTATCTGCCTCTTTCAAGTGATTTTTTTTTTTCCCCACTGAGTGTATATTCTCCTCCTTCCTCTTCGTCCCTCTCTTTTCTTCCTCTCTCTCTAACACACGCCCTCTTTCTCTAATGACAGGTTGTGTGTTATTGTGTGTCTGTCTGTGAAGAGGCCACACCATCCAGTGTAGTGCTCTCCACTTGTTTTAATGGGTGTTTAGTGCTGCAACCGCGATATGATGGTCATCACTTTAGAGGAATGCTGAGAGTGTGAGTGTGAGTATAAAAGAGAGAGAAAGAAGAGTTAGTATATTTGTGATCACTGAGTCCATTCAACTCTAAAAGAAAGTGTGTGTGTGTGAGAGAGACTTGCATCCTTGTGTTTGTTTTGGAAGTGGGCAGTGTTTAGTTTTGAACGATGCCCTCCTGCCTGGACATGAATGCAGAGGTTGTGTTTATAGTTGGCAGTCGGCAAAACTGTCATGGGTGGGTGGTGAGGGCTTTAAGATGGCGAGGACACAAAAAAAAGACTGTAGTATTTATAAGATTGTAGTCTGCATCTGCTTTCTGGATGAACCCTCTATCAACTGCAATTTCAAGACGTTGTGTTCATATCTCATAAATTAATCTTTACTTTGATCTTTGTTAATGTCCTGATAACATGTTTTTATCTTTTTGTCTTTTAAAATTGCCCAAAATTAATTGATGTTGTTCATCATTTCTACACAATTTGTAGCACAGTGGGTGCTGCTTACATTGTGGGGGTTTTTCTCCATCTTGAGGAATTATGTTTTTGGGTTGTCCATCTATATGTTTGTACGTCCCGTTCTTGTGAACATGATATCATTTGAACGCCTCAAGAGAATTTTTTTTTTTTAATTCACAAATTTTGTGCAGTCACTTGGACTCAAAGATGAACCGATTCGATTTTGGTGATCAGAGGTCAAAGTCACTGCCGCCTAACGTTTGTCCTTTTCTTATGAACATGATAAATCGGGAGCAGAATTTAGTTAAATCTGGCACAAATGTCCACTTGGACTCAACAATAAAGTGATTATAATTTGGTGGTCAAAGGTGACGGTGACTCTGACCTCACAAAACACATTTTTAGTCTTAACTCAAGATTTTACACTCTGATTATGAGAACAAATTTACACAAATGTTGGGTAAAATGATAAAGTCACAACATGTTATAACCAAAAGGTCAAAGCAGGACAGACATGGCTGTAAAAGGCAAGGCATAAAAGGCAGTTCTTTTTATAGCCCTTGGTTGGAATTTGTTTGTTCAAACAATCGTATTTCTGAGTTATTTATTTGATTTGTTTAACCAACTAGTCATTTATTAAAAACAGCACATCTGGTACATGCTAAAGTTTTTTCTACTGCTTTGTCTCATGAAATGAAGCTTTGATTAAAAAAATGCACACAAAACAAAACATGTTTTCTTATTTCTATTTCAGAATATCTTTGTGGATTTCAAGCGTACCATTTCCCACTCACCATATTTGTCCACCTTTTTTTTGGCCACATCGCACACAAATATAAAAACACACACATGAATATCTACAGTATATGAGGCAAATATGCTTTTCCTGGGGTCCAGAGCCGCCAAAGCCAATCATAGATGTCGGTGTGAAGTGGGCATGCCTGTTCCAGACCCCTGCAGTCGCTCTCTACATCTGTGCTGGCCACAGACAAAACACATGCCTAATGGCACTCTGTGTGTCTGTCGCTGTGTGTCTGTGTGTGCGTACGTGTCGCATGAGCGTCTGCATGTGTCATGGTTTGTCTAACGCACCCTGACTAGCAGGGACACCCATGCAGGGCATTTGCAAACAGACACAGGGCAATTGTTCCAGCAGCATTGAATTAGGCATGCACACATAAATATGCACACAGACACACACACACACACAAACTTGGCTTGAGAGCTTGGCATGGGGTGCAAGAGATCAGCGTGTGGTGCACTGGCTCACCTCAGAAACCTCTGAAAACAATTACTGCTCTCACAGGGCTGGTCAGGGCACAGCTTGGGCTAATAGACTGGACAATTGAATTGAATTGAATTGAATTGAATTGAATTGAATTGAATTGAATTGAATTGAATCGAATCGAATCGAATCAAACCGAATTTAACCAAATTGAATTAACTGATATCTTATCATAGCATGTTTTATCACACACTATAAAGAACAAAGACAGAAGAAAAGGTAAAACAGCACGCTGCTTTATTATCTCTCCAGGACTTAATATGACAGAGCAGAGAGGCCAGAGAGGGCCTGTGGAGAGAATCATCCCAAAGGCAGACCAGTTGGACCCCATTCACCTGTCATTAGGCGTAGTTCTTTCATGTTTGTTCTTAGGCCCTCGCTTTACTTTTACGTGCCCGTGTGTCTGTGTGTGTGTGCGCGAATGAGACACAAAGAGAGAGACGGAGTGTTTGTGTGCGTGTACGTGCGTGCATGTGTGTAGCCATATGCTAATGTTGGTCTGTCTCTCTGTCTCTGTCTCTCTGCGGGGCCAGTGCTGGGGCCTTTGTGAGATAATCAGCATAATTCTTTTGACAAATACACATGGTTATTCTTAATTAGTATCACACACTGTCCCCCCGGCTGCACCATGCCTCTCTACCTGAATATCACACACACACACACACACACAGATGTGCAGTTGTACACACACACACACACTTTTAGGGACACATGGGTACAAAACAAGATGCTTGCAGATGTGGGCTTGTTAGGATACATGCAAATGCACACACATAAACACAGATACCGGCGAGTGTGCACCGGGTTTAAGGAGCACACGTGCACACTGACCCTTTTATACAGGCTACACATGCCGAAACACCAGAGGACCCCTGCTGTAGCTCAGTTCACACACCAAAGAGAAGGCAGAATGAGGAAATAAAAGATTGAATAGATTGCTTCCTTGCCCTCAATGCTAAGTTGTGTTGAACCATGTAAGATCCGAGAGCTCTTTAATGTATAAATTAGCGAGACCTCTTCCTGTCTCTTCCTTTCTTTCCATATCATTGTCTCCTTTTCTCTCCTTCTGTCTTGTTTACACTTCTCCCCGTCTCTCGCTCTTTCTCTTGACTTCTTGCTCCCCCTCTGTTCTTTTGCATTTTGTATGATTAACTGGTGACTTTGATCATCCCCACACACATGCACATGTTCACGCACACTGAATTTAGGTTGACACGAGCCCTTTCCTTTTATATCTTACGTTCTTCGCTGTTCATATGGTCTTCATAGGTTGGCTCTTTCCTTTCAAAATGCTCAGAAGAAAAAACGCAATTTATCGAAAGCAGTTTTTACTGCTACAGCTGTTGGCATTTGCTGCAAAACTAAAATACCTACACCTCAAGCTGGCTTGAATTTTGCAGTGAGGCTGTAGATGTCTCTTGCTAAATAGCTGTATAGTTTCAGCCCCAAAATCTGTGCTGAATTGGATTAATACACACCCAAAACGGTCAACCCTTACTGTTTATACCTTAGAAATAGAAGGTTGGGAAATAATTCCAGCTGTGTGGTCTGTAGGATTTACTATACTCCTATTGGTTTATCTTCACAGCAGAGATTAGTGGGTATTAAAGTTACCTTTTAACTTTGTTATTCATGTCATGATTTTTTTCTGGTAGTTTTAAGTGCGTGTGTTTGCCTATATATCCCTAATATGTGCGTTAAGATACAGTGAAAGTATTTGCTTTGTGTGATTGTGTGTGTGTGTGTGTGTGTGTCTGCACGATGTGTATAAATGTGTATGTATGAGAGGGAAATAGTTATTAAGGGAGCTGTTAATGTAATGTAATAGTTGTGTGTTTCAGTGTTACACCATTTGATTACAGCCCGTCTACGTGCCTGTGCGTGTGAATTTCACAGTACTTGATTGTTGAGTGACTGTGTGTGTGTGTGCGCGCGTGTGTGTTTTTGTGTGTTTTTGTGTGCGTGTGTGTGTGTGTGATGTAGCAAGCAGGCCGTTAATGTGGTGTGTTTCAGTGATAAAGTGTTTGAATGTATTGCCATCTAGAGGCATGTAGCAGAGTCTCCATGCTACTATAAAATCTGCCAGCGCCAGATGCTGCTATTGACAATGTGCATATGTTAACCGCTTTATAGGCCACATGCCTCACATATTTCACTGGCTTTTAAGGTAGAGAGATCTCTCATTCCCGCTCACTTAATCTGTCTCTCCCTTTTGCCACATCTATCTTTTTTTTTCTCTCCCACTTTAGCTTTCTCTCCCCCCTTTTTTTTTTTTTTTACTTCACTCAATCTCTCTCTGTCTTACTCTCTCTCTCTCTCTCACTCCCCCTCCCTCTGTCTTTCCTTTTTTATTTGCTTCATCAGTTATTAACTTACTCACCTCTTACTTTTTCTTATCCCTCTTTTCAAACTCTCTGCCCTACATTGCTTTACTTCCACATCATTTCATGTCACTCTCTTCTTTCCTTTGTCTGTGTTTCTCTCTCCCTCCACCCCTTTCTCTTTCTATCTTTCTCCATCCTTTCCCCACCCTTTCTCATTGTGTCCCTCCCTCCCCTCTGCCTATTGAGAAGTACTGTGATTTGCAGGAGGATTTAGCTTGTGTCTAGGTGTCTAGGGGCTTATTAATCCTATTTTACTGCGGATGAAAAATATGTTGGCTCCCAGACATGAAAACAGTGAATACATGCATTCTGGTTGTTGTTCAGACAGTTCATCCTTGGTGCCATGCTACGGTGATTTGTCAGGGTTTTCATTTGATTCAGTTTGAATTGGAGACCTTTTGATCCTCTTGCTGCAGCATTGAAGTGTTTTGCCAGTTAATCTCTTTACATATGCTTGGTTATGTGGAAGCATACAGTCCTGAACAGACAGTTTTTAACTGCAGACGCAACACTTGAAAGAAATATAGCCTCCCATGTTGTACATTCACACAAATATGTTCAAACACTCGGAGAAACATCCCTCTCATAGCTGCTTCAAAGCTCACAGTCATAAACAAACACACAATCAAACAGGCGCTGCTACATCCTGGAGCTGGGTGCTCCCAGACTACCATGTCATCGCACGCCAGGGCCTTTTGAAACAACAGTGTGTCTCTTATCAATTAGTAAATGGCGTTCCCACTGTATCACACACACACATACACGCTGCCCCTGTGTCTGCCAGGGTGTTGGGCTGGGTCCCACTGCCTAAAGCTACTGGCAGACTCCCTGCGCCTGTGTGTGTGTGTTTGTGTATGTGATATGAAAGGGTGCATGTGTGACATAAACACTCAATCTGGAAGCTTTGAATTCACCCATAAGGGACAGCCGTCTGCCTGCCAGTCTCTCTGTCTCTGCCACTTCTCTGGTGTGTACTCACTTTGCCATGGCAGAGCCTGTATGTTGAAATGTTGATATCACAAATCCCATGTTATGTCATCTTAGCTTGCCATTGTTTTAGTGTTCCTTTTCATTCTCCGTTTTAATGAGTAACGCACTGGTTTTTATTCATGCAGGATTTGTTTGTGTAACTAATTTACTCTTGCTCTCTTGCCTTTCTCTGGCATTATACCCACTTCCCTATTACCCTTTACATATCTGCATTTTTTTTTTTCTTTTGTCTTAAACCCTGCTTTCTCTCCAAAATATCCTCCTCCTCACTTTGACTATCACGCTGTCATTTCTTTCTCATATTATCTCGTACTTCACTCTTACTTCTTTGTACTCTTATTGATGTTGCATGTTCTGTCTTTCTCAGGGTTTAGTCCTAGAGGCGACCGTGTTTGGTCTTGAGCCATACAGTCGGTACAGTCTACGTGTTGAAGCTGTGAATGGGGCAGGTACAGTTGAATGCGACAACAAATACTGAAAGCTCCAGCTGCTGAACACCTCCATTCAGTCTGGATGTTTTGTGACCCTTTAGGCAGCGCGTCCAGTCCATGGGTGGACATTAGGACCCTGGAGGCGTCTCCGGCCGGCCTGGCTAACTTCACAGTGGAGCACAGGGAGCAGGGCAGGGCGTTACTGCTCAGCTGGGATCAGCCACACACTCCAAATGGAGTCATCACGGTACATGCAATACACACAAATCAGTATGCACATGTCAAAGGTGTGGTGGTCCACAGATAAAACAGTAACTGTAGATAATATAGGCAGACACACATATGAACGCCCGAGTGTACACTCATAAGTCACCAATAGGACACACAATTTCCACTTGTAGTTTACTACAGCAATTAATTTGCCTGCACTTTCTTTACATCTACCCTGATCCACAGTACACACACACAGCTACCGGCCCTGCTACTGAAGTCACAATGTGAAGCATACACAGCGATTTTTTTTTTCTTACTCTTTACTTTACACGTTTGTCCCTCTGCTGATTGTATTATGTCAACACACCTGCACTACTTCTATTACTAATCCCGCGTTTCACTCCTCTCTGTTCCAGATGTACAACCTGTACAGTGAGGGGAACCTAGAGTTCAGCGGATTGTCGCGCAGCTTCCTGTTTCGTCGTTTGGACCCATGGACCACTTATACTCTGACTCTTGAAGCTTGTACCTCAGCAGGCTGCACACACAGCCCTCCTCAGCACATCCTCACGGCAGCAGCACCGCCTGCCTCCCAGCCTCCACCGTCGCCTCTCTTCATCGGCCCAGATCGCGTGTCACTTACCTGGGTCCCTCCCTCCCAACCCAATGGTCCAGTTGGAGAGTATTTCTTACTCGGGAGAAGTGTAGAGGATGAGGGGAGGGGAAGAAGTAACGAAGAAGATATTGAAAGAGGGAAAGTAGGTGAAAGTAAAGACAAAACTCATACGATTGCACTCTGACCCTAACTTTATCACAAGCTGGTGTATGAGAAAAGAGAATCTTCTCTTGTGGGATCAATGAAGTATATAAAGTTTAGGAAATTAAATGTTCTGATCATTTTTAAGTCAGCCTGACACAATATCTATGTGCTGCTAATATCTATAAAAACTGGTGTTACGTTTAGTTTCTGTTCTAACTAGTAAAGAAGTATTTATCAGAAATACAGCACATTTTACAGCGATTACTATGTCTTGGTTTTCAACTGCAACTGAAGGCATCGACCCTAATCATCCACACTGTCTCCCATAGGTGCTCTTCAGAGAAACGTCCCCACAACAAGCTGAAACCTTCTCCTACACAGTGACTGGTTTGCGTCCCTGGACCCAGTATGAGTTCAGTGTCTGTACTCAGAACCCAGCTGGACACACCTGCAGCCCCTGGGTACCTGTAACAACCAGACAAGCCCCCCCTCGCGGCCTCGCCCCTCCAACAGTGAGTCATCTCCAGGGCCGGCCCAGTGAGCTGGTAGTGACTTGGACTCCTCCTTTGGAGCCGAATGGGGTACTTCAGTCTTACAGGATTCAGAGGAACAATGTCAGTTTCTCATTCAGCTTTGACCCCACTGTCCTCAACTATACAGATGAAGACCTGTTGCCGTTTTCAACATATAGGTATTACTTGCTTTTATTCTTACTGTTTTGGAGTTTCTAAATAAACACCACAAGCAAATTACTAGTTTCAGCAGAGAAGCCCAAACTTAATGTTATCGTTTTTTGCTTCAGTTACTCCGTCATAGCCTGCACATCTGAGGGATGCATCACCAGCCCTCATACAAATATCACAACTCTGGAGGCCCCGCCTGCTGCAGTGGAGGCTCCCGCATTGGGCACCATCACATCCAGCAGTATAAACATTTCCTGGAGTAAACCATTAATGCAGAACGGAGAGGTGACGGAATACATACTGAAACTGAACAGTGAAGAGGCTTACCGTGGGAGAGACCTACATACAGTGTTGTCAGACCTGCAGCCACACACATCATATGAGCTTGTTCTGTTGGCTTGTACCAGTGGAGGGTGCACTGCCAGCGTCACACTGTCCACTGTCACTGATGAAGCTCCTCCTACTGGCCTGCCTGCCCCGACTCTGAAGGTATCTTTGTTCATGTTTCCCTTGCTATTCGTTGGTGTGCAATACCTAAATCTGTAAATTTCAAATGAAAGGAATTTAAACTTCTTTGCAGTTTTGAAGACAGTTTTAGTTCAGTGGTGCCTCCTGCAGGATTTCTACTAACTTATTCAATTATCAGTAGAATAAGTAAAACATAAAGCTTTTGTTTTTCACTGGAATCCCACTGTTATTATTTGGTTGAGATTTGGTTTTGTCTTCTGATAAGCGTTTTTCCCTTTGAACATAAATCTGTCACTCGTCTTTTACACTCACTAAAACATTTGTATTGTCACTGAATATTAAAATCTATTGAGAGATCTGACCGATGTGACCTTTAGCTTTTCATTTGAAGGTTACTGGCCCAGAGTCGGTGGAGATTAGCTGGAGTCTGCCGGAGCACCCTAATGGAATCATCACAGGATATGAACTCCGCAGAGATGGTGAAGTTATCTATGTTGGCACAGAGACCCATTACCACGACTTCACACTTCTGCCAAGTGTGGAATACAGCTATGTTGTCAGGGCCAACAACAGCCGAGGTGCCGCGAGCAGCACGGTAGCCACAGCAAAGACTCACCCATCAGCTCCTTCTGGTGTGGGTCTCCCCACACTGACGCCTCTGGGAGCGAGCCAGGTGGGTCATTCATCTGTTTGGGTTTTATAGGATTGAAATTAAGACCTTTCAAATCTGTTACTCAACTGTCTTTGCTGTGTGTTGTTTTACTTACCAGGTGAGAGTGGAGTGGCGGACTCCAGCACGTCCTAATGGAGACATTGTGAGTTACACTGTGTACCAAAGAGATCCAGTCCAGCTGAGCATCACCAGCACTGTGTTCACTCCAGAAGACAAACCCTTCTCTGACAGACACACAACTCTGCGTGGGCTGGATCCTTACCATAGGTCAGTCAAAGATCTCCACCACAGTCAACTTTCAGTTTATTATCGGGCAAAACACGTCTATGTGCAGCTGATGTTTTTATGTATATGTTGACATGTGAACACTGATTATTTTTCTGTTTTACAAGGCTCTTGTGTAAACAGTTTTATACATTTAATTATACTGTATTGATTGGAATGGTTGAAGAAAAAAAAAAAGTTTAGCAGCTCATTTCCACATTTGACTGTGTAGTAAATTGTGTAATGAAGGACAATATGGAGAGGAAGAAGATATATGAATGAGCAACACAGAAGGGAACAGAGTGCCATCTCTTGGTAGTAAATAAATACTGGGAGAGCTTTTGCAAATCACCACAGCGCAGGGCCGCTTGTACCACAAGTGAGTTAATACCAGAACCAGTTTCTCTATTTTCTTTTTTCAATAAATGAATAACTTTAATTTGTTTAAATACTATGACAATATTTGATATCCAAAACAAATACAGGTCTGCCTCACAAACTGTTTTGTTTCATCCCTCATTGGTATATATTATTTATCTCCTCATGAACACAAACGTTGATGCTCATTTTCACTGTGCAGTCTTTACTGGGAAACATTTAAGCACCTATGAAACATGTTAACACGTGTTTCTGATGCTTGGGTGATAAATTAGGATACTAATGCATTTGCTAAAATGGAAAAAGCCTAATTTAAAAAAATATGGTGTCAAATGGACAGACAGTGGTGTTTCAAAGCTAATGGAAGTCAGTCGTGACAGTGTGACAATGTGTCTGTCGCCTACTTCCACACAAAGACAGCAGCAACGATCAAAGGCTGCATGTGTGTGTGTGTGTGTGTGTATTCGTGTGTATGGGGTATATATGCATGTTCAGTTGTGTACGTCTATTCCCGTGTGTGCATGTCAGTGCCCCTGAATGTGTGGCTGTGTATGTATGAACATGTGTGTGTGGTGATAAGATTCAGATAATAAAAGCTCATCAGCCTTATCATCCGAGGATCGCTCACCTTCTCTGTGGTGACCTTATGTCCTATCAACTTCTGTTCATCCCCTTTTCTTTCCTTTTCTCCTGCTCTCTTTCTCTCTCTCTTTCTCCTCTCTGTCATTTATTTCAGTCCTTTCAAATTAGCCACTTTGTAATGCAAGCTCAGTGTTGGTTCTGTTTTTGCTGTACGGTAGGTCTCAGTGGATATTCAGTTTAGACAGACGTGGATTTGTTTGACTCAGGAACAGTTTCCAATATGATGGAAAGTGGTGTGAAAAAAATCCTAACTTTTTAATATTTGAACAAATCTGACACAACAATTTGGACAAGTAGCACTATTTTGTACATATTGTACCTGGTTTCAACACTGCTGACAAAACTGTGAAGTTTCAAAATAAAGCAGTCTCCATAAACATTAAAGTCAAACTGATTTATGCAATATGTGGTCGATTTTTTTTGATTTAGGTTTCGTTCAAGCTACAGTCACAATACACTGGTATCACGGTCTGGGAATTTTAAACTTGTTTAAAGTATTTGTATGAGTAAAGAGACATTTTTCACCAACATTTCTACCTTATAAGTGGTTGTTTATGCGTTTGTGCAGGTATGAGGTGAGGGTGGAGGCTTGCACAGCGCTTGGCTGTTCATCCAGCGACTGGTCGTCTATACTCACGCTGGAGGCTCCCCCTGCTGGACAGACGGCGCCACTGTTGGACCTCCAACCCGACACGCACACCAGCCTACAGACCAGCTTTCTGCTCACCTGGTCCCCTCCAGCTCAGCCAAATGGTAAAATCCTGCATTATGAGGTGTACCGCAGGCTGGACTCTACCACTGGTACCCACAGAAGTGGTGCAGCAACAGTTGTCTACAGGAATGTCTCCACTCAGTGCAAAGACAACGGACTCCTGCCATACACTGGATACCAGTACCAGGTATAACGCCATGTGCACTTTANGTGTGTGTGTGTGTGATGTAGCAAGCAGGCCGTTAATGTGGTGTGTTTCAGTGATAAAGTGTTTGAATGTATTGCCATCTAGAGGCATGTAGCAGAGTCTCCATGCTACTATAAAATCTGCCAGCGCCAGATGCTGCTATTGACAATGTGCATATGTTAACCGCTTTATAGGCCACATGCCTCACATATTTCACTGGCTTTTAAGGTAGAGAGATCTCTCATTCCCGCTCACTTAATCTGTCTCTCCCTTTTGCCACATCTATCTTTTTTTTTCTCTCCCACTTTAGCTTTCTCTCCCCCCTTTTTTTTTTTTTTTACTTCACTCAATCTCTCTCTGTCTTACTCTCTCTCTCTCTCTCACTCCCCCTCCCTCTGTCTTTCCTTTTTTATTTGCTTCATCAGTTATTAACTTACTCACCTCTTACTTTTTCTTATCCCTCTTTTCAAACTCTCTGCCCTACATTGCTTCACTTCCACATCATTTCATGTCACTCTCTTCTTTCCTTTGTCTGTGTTTCTCTCTCCCTCCACCCCTTTCTCTTTCTATCTTTCTCCATCCTTTCCCCACCCTTTCTCATTGTGTCCCTCCCTCCCCTCTGCCTATTGAGAAGTACTGTGATTTGCAGGAGGATTTAGCTTGTGTCTAGGTGTCTAGGGGCTTATTAATCCTATTTTACTGCGGATGAAAAATATGTTGGCTCCCAGACATGAAAACAGTGAATACATGCATTCTGGTTGTTGTTCAGACAGTTCATCCTTGGTGCCATGCTACGGTGATTTGTCAGGGTTTTCATTTGATTCAGTTTGAATTGGAGACCTTTTGATCCTCTTGCTGCAGCATTGAAGTGTTTTGCCAGTTAATCTCTTTACATATGCTTGGTTATGTGGAAGCATACAGTCCTGAACAGACAGTTTTTAACTGCAGACGCAACACTTGAAAGAAATATAGCCTCCCATGTTGTACATTCACACAAATATGTTCAAACACTCGGAGAAACATCCCTCTCATAGCTGCTTCAAAGCTCACAGTCATAAACAAACACACAATCAAACAGGCGCTGCTACATCCTGGAGCTGGGTGCTCCCAGACTACCATGTCATCGCACGCCAGGGCCTTTTGAAACAACAGTGTGTCTCTTATCAATTAGTAAATGGCGTTCCCACTGTATCACACACACACATACACGCTGCCCCTGTGTCTGCCAGGGTGTTGGGCTGGGTCCCACTGCCTAAAGCTACTGGCAGACTCCCTGCGCCTGTGTGTGTGTGTTTGTGTATGTGATATGAAAGGGTGCATGTGTGACATAAACACTCAATCTGGAAGCTTTGAATTCACCCATAAGGGACAGCCGTCTGCCTGCCAGTCTCTCTGTCTCTGCCACTTCTCTGGTGTGTACTCACTTTGCCATGGCAGAGCCTGTATGTTGAAATGTTGATATCACAAATCCCATGTTATGTCATCTTAGCTTGCCATTGTTTTAGTGTTCCTTTTCATTCTCCGTTTTAATGAGTAACGCACTGGTTTTTATTCATGCAGGATTTGTTTGTGTAACTAATTTACTCTTGCTCTCTTGCCTTTCTCTGGCATTATACCCACTTCCCTATTACCCTTTACATATCTGCATTTTTTTTTTTCTTTTGTCTTAAACCCTGCTTTCTCTCTAAAATATCCTCCTCACTTTGACTATCACGCTGTCATTTCTTTCTCATATTATCTCGTACTTCACTCTTACTTCTTTGTACTCTTATTGATGTTGCATGTTCTGTCTTTCTCAGGGTTTAGTCCTAGAGGCGACCGTGTTTGGTCTTGAGCCATACAGTCGGTACAGTCTACGTGTTGAAGCTGTGAATGGGGCAGGTACAGTTGAATGCGACAACAAATACTGAAAGCTCCAGCTGCTGAACACCTCCATTCAGTCTGGATGTTTTGTGACCCTTTAGGCAGCGCGTCCAGTCCATGGGTGGACATTAGGACCCTGGAGGCGTCTCCGGCCGGCCTGGCTAACTTCACAGTGGAGCACAGGGAGCAGGGCAGGGCGTTACTGCTCAGCTGGGATCAGCCACACACTCCAAATGGAGTCATCACGGTACATGCAATACACACAAATCAGTATGCACATGTCAAAGGTGTGGTGGTCCACAGATAAAACAGTAACTGTAGATAATATAGGCAGACACACATATGAACGCCCGAGTGTACACTCATAAGTCACCAATAGGACACACAATTTCCACTTGTAGTTTACTACAGCAATTAATTTGCCTGCACTTTCTTTACATCTACCCTGATCCACAGTACACACACACAGCTACCGGCCCTGCTACTGAAGTCACAATGTGAAGCATACACAGCGATTTTTTTTTTCTTACTCTTTACTTTACACGTTTGTCCCTCTGCTGATTGTATTATGTCAACACACCTGCACTACTTCTATTACTAATCCCGCGTTTCACTCCTCTCTGTTCCAGATGTACAACCTGTACAGTGAGGGGAACCTAGAGTTCAGCGGATTGTCGCGCAGCTTCCTGTTTCGTCGTTTGGACCCATGGACCACTTATACTCTGACTCTTGAAGCTTGTACCTCAGCAGGCTGCACACACAGCCCTCCTCAGCACATCCTCACGGCAGCAGCACCGCCTGCCTCCCAGCCTCCACCGTCGCCTCTCTTCATCGGCCCAGATCGCGTGTCACTTACCTGGGTCCCTCCCTCCCAACCCAATGGTCCAGTTGGAGAGTATTTCTTACTCGGGAGAAGTGTAGAGGATGAGGGGAGGGGAAGAAGTAACGAAGAAGATATTGAAAGAGGGAAAGTAGGTGAAAGTAAAGACAAAACTCATACGATTGCACTCTGACCCTAACTTTATCACAAGCTGGTGTATGAGAAAAGAGAATCTTCTCTTGTGGGATCAATGAAGTATATAAAGTTTAGGAAATTAAATGTTCTGATCATTTTTAAGTCAGCCTGACACAATATCTATGTGCTGCTAATATCTATAAAAACTGGTGTTACGTTTAGTTTCTGTTCTAACTAGTAAAGAAGTATTTATCAGAAATACAGCACATTTTACAGCGATTACTATGTCTTGGTTTTCAACTGCAACTGAAGGCATCGACCCTAATCATCCACACTGTCTCCCATAGGTGCTCTTCAGAGAAACGTCCCCACAACAAGCTGAAACCTTCTCCTACACAGTGACTGGTTTGCGTCCCTGGACCCAGTATGAGTTCAGTGTCTGTACTCAGAACCCAGCTGGACACACCTGCAGCCCCTGGGTACCTGTAACAACCAGACAAGCCCCCCCTCGCGGCCTCGCCCCTCCAACAGTGAGTCATCTCCAGGGCCGGCCCAGTGAGCTGGTAGTGACTTGGACTCCTCCTTTGGAGCCGAATGGGGTACTTCAGTCTTACAGGATTCAGAGGAACAATGTCAGTTTCTCATTCAGCTTTGACCCCACTGTCCTCAACTATACAGATGAAGACCTGTTGCCGTTTTCAACATATAGGTATTACTTGCTTTTATTCTTACTGTTTTGGAGTTTCTAAATAAACACCACAAGCAAATTACTAGTTTCAGCAGAGAAGCCCAAACTTAATGTTATCGTTTTTTGCTTCAGTTACTCCGTCATAGCCTGCACATCTGAGGGATGCATCACCAGCCCTCATACAAATATCACAACTCTGGAGGCCCCGCCTGCTGCAGTGGAGGCTCCCGCATTGGGCACCATCACATCCAGCAGTATAAACATTTCCTGGAGTAAACCATTAATGCAGAACGGAGAGGTGACGGAATACATACTGAAACTGAACAGTGAAGAGGCTTACCGTGGGAGAGACCTACATACAGTGTTGTCAGACCTGCAGCCACACACATCATATGAGCTTGTTCTGTTGGCTTGTACCAGTGGAGGGTGCACTGCCAGCGTCACACTGTCCACTGTCACTGATGAAGCTCCTCCTACTGGCCTGCCTGCCCCGACTCTGAAGGTATCTTTGTTCATGTTTCCCTTGCTATTCGTTGGTGTGCAATACCTAAATCTGTAAATTTCAAATGAAAGGAATTTAAACTTCTTTGCAGTTTTGAAGACAGTTTTAGTTCAGTGGTGCCTCCTGCAGGATTTCTACTAACTTATTCAATTATCAGTAGAATAAGTAAAACATAAAGCTTTTGTTTTTCACTGGAATCCCACTGTTATTATTTGGTTGAGATTTGGTTTTGTCTTCTGATAAGCGTTTTTCCCTTTGAACATAAATCTGTCACTCGTCTTTTACACTCACTAAAACATTTGTATTGTCACTGAATATTAAAATCTATTGAGAGATCTGACCGATGTGACCTTTAGCTTTTCATTTGAAGGTTACTGGCCCAGAGTCGGTGGAGATTAGCTGGAGTCTGCCGGAGCACCCTAATGGAATCATCACAGGATATGAACTCCGCAGAGATGGTGAAGTTATCTATGTTGGCACAGAGACCCATTACCACGACTTCACACTTCTGCCAAGTGTGGAATACAGCTATGTTGTCAGGGCCAACAACAGCCGAGGTGCCGCGAGCAGCACGGTAGCCACAGCAAAGACTCACCCATCAGCTCCTTCTGGTGTGGGTCTCCCCACACTGACGCCTCTGGGAGCGAGCCAGGTGGGTCATTCATCTGTTTGGGTTTTATAGGATTGAAATTAAGACCTTTCAAATCTGTTACTCAACTGTCTTTGCTGTGTGTTGTTTTACTTACCAGGTGAGAGTGGAGTGGCGGACTCCAGCACGTCCTAATGGAGACATTGTGAGTTACACTGTGTACCAAAGAGATCCAGTCCAGCTGAGCATCACCAGCACTGTGTTCACTCCAGAAGACAAACCCTTCTCTGACAGACACACAACTCTGCGTGGGCTGGATCCTTACCATAGGTCAGTCAAAGATCTCCACCACAGTCAACTTTCAGTTTATTATCGGGCAAAACACGTCTATGTGCAGCTGATGTTTTTATGTATATGTTGACATGTGAACACTGATTATTTTTCTGTTTTACAAGGCTCTTGTGTAAACAGTTTTATACATTTAATTATACTGTATTGATTGGAATGGTTGAAGAAAAAAAAAAAGTTTAGCAGCTCATTTCCACATTTGACTGTGTAGTAAATTGTGTAATGAAGGACAATATGGAGAGGAAGAAGATATATGAATGAGCAACACAGAAGGGAACAGAGTGCCATCTCTTGGTAGTAAATAAATACTGGGAGAGCTTTTGCAAATCACCACAGCGCAGGGCCGCTTGTACCACAGGTGAGTTAATAACAGAACCAGTTTCTCTATTTTCTTCTTTCAACTTTAATTTGTTTAAATACTATGACAATATTTGATATCCAAAACAAATACAGGTCTGCCTCACAAACTGTTTTGTTTCATCCCTCATTGGTATATATTATTTATCTCCTCATGAACACAAAGGTTGATGCTCATTTTCACTGTGCAGTCTTTACTGGGAAACATTTAAGCACCTATGAAACATGTTAACACGTGTTTCTGATGCTTGGGTGATAAATTAGGATACTAATGCATTTGCTAAAATGGAAAAAGCCTAATTTAAAAAAATATGGTGTCAAATGGACAGACAGTGGTGTTTCAAAGCTAATGGAAGTCAGTCGTGACAGTGTGACAATGTGTCTGTCGCCTACTTCCACACAAAGACAGCAGCAACGATCAAAGGCTGCATGTGTGTGTGTGTGTGTGTGTATTCGTGTGTATGGGGTATATATGCATGTTCAGTTGTGTACGTCTATTCCCGTGTGTGCATGTCAGTGCCCCTGAATGTGTGGCTGTGTATGTATGAACATGTGTGTGTGGTGATAAGATTCAGATAATAAAAGCTCATCAGCCTTATCATCCGAGGATCGCTCACCTTCTCTGTGGTGACCTTATGTCCTATCAACTTCTGTTCATCCCCTTTTCTTTCCTTTTCTCCTGCTCTCTTTCTCTCTCTCTTTCTCCTCTCTGTCATTTATTTCAGTCCTTTCAAATTAGCCACTTTGTAATGCAAGCTCAGTGTTGGTTCTGTTTTTGCTGTACGGTAGGTCTCAGTGGATATTCAGTTTAGACAGACGTGGATTTGTTTGACTCAGGAACAGTTTCCAATATGATGGAAAGTGGTGTGAAAAAAATCCTAACTTTTTAATATTTGAACAAATCTGACACAACAATTTGGACAAGTAGCACTATTTTGTACATATTGTACCTGGTTTCAACACTGCTGACAAAACTCTGAAATTCAAAAGAAAGCAGTCTCCATAAACATTAAAGTCAAACTGATTTATGCAATATGTGGTCGATTTTTTTTGATTTAGGTTTCGTTCAAGCTACAGTCACAATACACTGGTATCACGGTCTGGGAATTTTAAACTTGTTTAAAGTATTTGTATGAGTAAAGAGACATTTTTCACCAACATTTCTACCTTATAAGTGGTTGTTTATGCGTTTGTGCAGGTATGAGGTGAGGGTGGAGGCTTGCACAGCGCTTGGCTGTTCATCCAGCGACTGGTCATCTATACTCACGCTGGAGGCTCCCCCTGCTGGACAGACGGCGCCACTGTTGGACCTCCAACCCGACACGCACACCAGCCTACAGACCAGCTTTCTGCTCACCTGGTCCCCTCCAGCTCAGCCAAATGGTAAAATCCTGCATTATGAGGTGTACCGCAGGCTGGACTCTACCACTGGTACCCACAGAAGTGGGGCAGCAACAGTTGTCTACAGGAATGTCTCCACTCAGTGCAAAGACAACGGACTCCTGCCATACACTGGATACCAGTACCAGGTATAACGCTATGTGCACTTAGATTTAAATTGCCAAGACGCAACAGAGTGTGAGCAAGTTGAGACTTAAAATAAACTAGCAAGATGTTTTTTTGTTTTTTTTTGGTCGAGAGTAAGTAAAAAAAAAATACAAAAACACCAAAACTGTTGAACAAACATAACAGAAAAAGTAGTCTTCAACAATATAGTGCAACATATATTCTCACTGCAGCGGAAATGTTCTTTGCTTTTTGTCCTCTGCACTGGACACGGGAACAGAGTTAAATGTTTTATTGTGAACCTCATTTGCAGATTAGACCGGGGTGGCTGACGCATTGGAAGATGTAGCCTGATTTCACAATGAGATGTTTTCTAAAAGTCTAGTCACACACTCAAATATATACACACAGACGAGCAGATCATGCTCATGCATCAACTAATACGGCATCCATACACATCAACGATCCCAGACACACAAACACACAAGCCGAGTAATCAGACAGGTGTTAAATGGAGCGGTCCATATTCATGCTGTTGTGCTTGTGCATTGGTACACTAATTGACAGGTTAGCCCTTTGGAAGCAACAATAACATTAGCATTCCTGCCTGTCAGACATATGAGCTGAGGCCAGAGAACCGGTGTAATTGATTGAGTTTGCCTGATTGTGGTGCCGTCTTTATTTACGAGGGTCCTAATTTATGACATGAGGAGGGAGGGAGGGAGGGGCTTTGGGAGATGACGAGCGGGCAACAGAGCCATTAATCACTGGGCCCTCTGAGCACCCCACTTCCTGATTACCAGCCAGCCAATCGAATTAACTGTTAGACTCCTTGGTAACAGAGCTTGTATTGGAAAGACCTTTTAATGGTGACCGCTACACGTCCCCTGAGGATTTGTCAGTGGGGGACTGGGGGTACGTGGACAAGGTGGTGGTATGTGTTTGTTGGCCATGAACACGTGTACGCAGTCTACATGTTTGTGTGTGCTTGTAAACATGTGCGAGTGAGTGCGTGTCAGAGGCAGAGAAGCAAAGAAACTGTACACACTAATGGATATTTCATTTGAAGTTATTCTCTCTTTTCGCAGTTTTCAATCACTAAGTGATGTTTTCCCAGTCGGCCTGTGTGTTGACGTGTCAGTCTGTCCACTTCCCCACCTGCCTTCCCCTTTTGTCTTTCTGTCTATTTGCCTGACTTTACTTTTATTTAGCTGTTAATCTGTCTGTGTTGCTATCTGGCCCTTATTCTTTCTCTGTGTGTGTTTCAGGCGTACACAAGGACGAGTCGGTTCGGTTTAGCCCACCACAGCACGAGAGAGAGAGAGAGAAATCATATTAGGCTAATTACACTGGGTCATAAGCTCCTATTGACAGCTTTATGCTTGGTTTTAATTACTGCCCACTTTCACACAACTTAGCCCCTTCACCCCAAGTAGATGCACCCGCCAAGTCGCCGTGTTGGCCTATCAGAGCACTCAAATCGAGTCTGCAGTCCAACGATCCAATAAAAAGGCTTGAATACTATCTGGAAGTTTCCTGAAGTCGTTTGTTGCCATGGCGGCTCATTTGCTGCCATGGCAGCTAACGGGGTATATTTTTATTTTGTGTCTAATAAGCCAAATCATGGCCCAATAGGAGGAGAGAGGACAAGACGGGAGAGAAAGCAGTAAAAGTCTGTGGATGATATAAGGACGACGAGCTGAGTACTACCTTTTAGCACCAGATCAAGGGCAAGGTGATCTGGACTGACTTTAATTTTGAACTTTTCTGTGTTGCGTCTATGTGGCACAAACTTCCTAATCAAACCCAAAATCTTGCGTCACGTTGAGGCTTTAACTGTGTTGCTAGCGGGAGGAAGAACACGCTTGTTGCTGGGTAGAAACGTTTTATTGCTGCGGTTAAATTTTGTTGGACGGCAGAAGCAAATGTAATGAAAACGGTTTTAAGCAACAAGTCACGTCACTGTTTCTGTGCAGGAGCAACACATGTGGTGGAGAACTTTTTCTCTCTGCTGATGTTGTCATACTTTAACTATTTAATTAGACACTTTCTACGCTCCCACTGTTTCATCTATATGGTCTTGCGATTACAATATTAGTAATAGTTTGCTGTTAATCGCAGGTTGTTGCCACTGTGTGAAATGAAAACCCAGTTAGTTGTGAGCTAAAATCCCCTCTGTGTGGTATCCCAATTATGCTAATGGTATTTACATTCATTGATTGATTTGTAAGCAGGATCAACTTTAATTAATTGACATCATTATGATTTAAATGTGCCACATTTATCCGACGGCATGCCCTCCTCCTTCCATCCCTCCTGCTGCTCCCTTTTCTTCATCACTGGCCTTAAAAACAATCCATACATAAACGCTCAGAGTGTGTGGACTTACTGCAACACAGTGAAGTCACGAAACCTGACATTCATATACAGTACATACTGGTGCACTCTTTTGAGTTTCTTTTTTTTCTGCTTTTCTCTTCAGTTTGTTGTTTAATCTAACTTTTGTTAAATTCTCCTCGAATTTATTTTTAGTGAGTAGTTTGTTCTGCAATAACTGTATTGATGTTTCACTTTTGCCTCACCTCTAGCAACATATTTAATTGTTGAGTGAAACACATGCAAGCATCCATCCTAAATAAGAGTTTCCTATAATGTGTCTAAGACCCCCCACACCAATACCGACCATTGCATTGTTCCAGCAGAGAGCTTCTATCACTATGGATGTGCCGACAATTTTGGCAATTTCACTCATATTTTAGGTGGAAACAAGTGCAGCAAAAAATCTGTGTCATATGTGAAAGATAGATGAAAAGAGAATGAAACAGGATGAATACATGTTAGGAGGACCAGTATCTGCTGGTGTGAGTTTGAGCTGGAACATGTTATGGGCCGATCACATCAGCTCCTCCTCATCAGCGGACAGTTTCATGGGGCTGTTGTGCGAGTCGAATTTGGTTTCTTTGTGGAGAAACTGCAGATACAAAATCATGAGTCCTAAACACACGATGTTTGGTATTTGTCCTTTGTTGTTTTTCAGTAACTCTGTATTGTAGTACCCCCCAAAAAAATTATTTTGAGTAATGTGAGATGACAATGATGACTGTGTAGTTAAATTAAAACCTTAGTGACTTTTAGTAGATAGTTTCCATGTGAATTTATTTATTTAAAGCATTCAGTTCGTCATATCTGCATGTATTTACACATGCACAATGATGTGACAGCTAGAAATGCTGAGAGACAAGAAATGTCCTAGTAGAGCTGATCATTTCCTAAAGGTTGTATGTCTTTATGGAGCTATGTAGGATATATGATATATTTAATTCTATTCAGTTCAGTTTTATTTATATAGCATCATTTCACAACATACAGCAAGTCATCTGAGGGGACTTGATATAGTAAAGTCACTGACAATCCAATACCAGGTGTACTTGAACGTGTGTGTTAAGTATCTCACCTGAGGGGTGTGTTTATTGGCATTACTGCTAAGAATTTACTGCCACGTGAAAGGTTTTGTTATATTGGGGATGTCTGTGTACAAAACCACCAACTAAAACTAAAAAAACATGTTAGATGATGGTTTGTCTGTTGCCAGAAACAGGAATAGCTTCAATGTAATCTTATCTGCAGAACTGAACTTATCTTTATTTGAGCAGACTCATTTAGATTTTTGCCACAAAATGCACCAAGTTCAACATTTCCTCCTGCTCGGTTTCCTGTTTCTTGCCCTCTTGTCTTGTCCACCCCTCGTCCTGTCTTCCTCCTCCCGATCCTCAGTCTCTCCATCCTCCATTCTTCTCTCCCCTCTCCCATCTCAGTCCATCTGTGCTGTCACTTAGATCAATCAGTCTGATTGATCACGGCCTAATTGACTATTATTGAGGTTAATTCAACTCTTAACACACTTGCATGCACACGCGTACATGCACAAATCTCACAATCGTAGCCACAAACAACAAACCGCACACACAGACACACACTTTGAACACCAAAGCTCAGACCCATCCATCTGCCTTCTGCACTACTTCTGACAGGCTACAGATGACTTACACATGCAAATCTCCACCCTGCCTGACCCTGTGCTGTGTACACCCTCTAATTATACCCAACACAAGCACACAAATAAGATTACTGTGTGTGTGTGTGTGTGCGCGCGTGTGTGTGTGAGAGTAACTCCTTGATGAAGGTGAAAAGTAATTGTCATGCAGATATGTTAGTGTTGGGTTGCATGGTGAAAAGGTTTTGCTCTCACTGCTGATGGTAGTTTTGATGGATGGTCCAGTGAATTGACTTACACCCGTCTGTTGGTCTGGTAGACACTGGGTAATTAAGAGAAGCCTTCATCATTAAGAGTTCATAAAATGCATCAAAAATCCTGACGATGGAAGCAAAAAGTTTGCATCCCACTTTGCGTTTCGTGTTACACATGCAAAATTTTCTCATTATTGACTAATGCGTGGTTTGGACCGACAGGTGTGGGCGGTGAATTCGGCGGGTCGTTCTGCCAGCCCGTGGGTCGGTGGGAGAACGGGGCCTGCTCCACCAGAGGGTGTAGGCTTGCCTGTGTTCCTGCATGTGTCAGCGACCTCAGCGGTGGTGAACATCCGTCCTCCAGCCCGACCCAATGGGATTGTTAGTCTTTACAGAGTGTTCTCACTGGAACACAGCAACCACACTCTGGTAAACCTACCACTGCTTTTATAAATGCATGTTGTTATGACTTGGACTGCATTTCTTGGTTGGGTTTCGGTTCTGTCTGTCCTGCCCTTCTTTTTCTACAACTCCTCTTTTGCATTTCCTCTGTACCAACTACTGGTAATTAGACCACTATAACATATCTCTCACTCCACACTGTCGTCTTCCTGTAGCTCTCAGAGGGGACATCGCATCAGCAGAGGCTTCATGGTTTACGTCCTTACACCCGGTACTGGGTAGGAGTAGAGGCCTGCACTTGTTATCAGGTAATAGTACTACAGTAAATGTTGGGCGTGCAAAATATTGTGTAGGTGCATACAGCTCTACCTGGTCATGAAAGACTGGTGTGTTTCCAAATTAGTACAGTAAACGGTAACACTTTATAATAACTATGTATGAGGAATAAATGAGGAATAGTTGCAACTTTAGAATAACGTCCCAATAACATATATAAACTATTAACTGATACTTAACAAGTCATTAGTAAGTAATTCACTAATGCCTTGTTCATGATCTATGACTGGTTTATAAGGTATGGCTGTAAATCATTAATACACAGTTAACAAGTCATTTATAACTCATTAACTAACAGTTTGTAAATGGTTTATTAACTATCTATACGGCATCGTTATAAATCATCAACAAACTAACACTTAACAAGTGGTTAATAACTCACTAATTAACAGTTAACAAATGATCTATTAACTAGTTATAACGGATAGTTATTATAAAGTGTTACCCAGTAAACCAATACACACAAACTGGTTGGATGTATTTATTATGAGGATTTTTTATCAACACATTTCTTGACTAAACAGTGGGATTTCTTCCAGTAGAGGTATTTGTTCCACCACTGAGAATTATTTTATTAATTGCAAGTTTTACCCGGACATCATATTTGTGTACTAAGCCATCTTATGAGTCTCTGAACATTTGCAGTGCTGCAGCCAGGGTCCACTGAGCGAGCTTCACACCCTGGCTGCCCCTCCAGCCCACCAGCCTCCCCCTCGCCCCGTCACCCTCACATCCCGCTCCGTTCAGCTGGAATGGGATGAGCCCTTGGCCCCTAATGGAGTCATCGAGAGGTGAGGAGAAATCTTGAAAAGTGCACATTGCATGAAACATACACCATAATCTCACTCTCACTTACTCTCTGAATCCAGCTGTGAGCTACATCTCAGGTCGCCCTGCCCGCAGCCCCCCCAGCCTGTAGCCCTCCCCTGCTCTGAAGGACCGGCAGAAATCTGTTTCTTTGGCAAAAAGCGGAGCTACAATGTTACAGGTGATTTCACGGATTTATCAACTACACATACAGTCGTCCTTCTATTAAAGAAAAGGCAAAATTCACAATAGTCACTCAAATAACTAGAAACTGAAAAAAGTAATAATAAAGAAAAATTTGCTAAATTATAATTTAGTGAAATAAGACATTGCTTTTGAATTGTGGTTGAAAAGAAAAATTTAAAAAAACAAACAAAACTGTCCTGGACAAATTAGAGCACTTTGCTGATGAGCAGTGGGCCAAAATCCAAACACCTGTCAACAGATGCAGAAGTCTGATTGAGAATTACAGAAAACACCTGATTGCAGTGATTGGCTCAAAGGGTTGTTCAACAAGATATTAGTTTACGGGTCCCATCATGCTTGTTTGCTTCTTTTTTGTTGTTTTTTGTTTGTTTTTTAATATTTCTGTTGAACAGCAATTCAAAAGCAATGTCATGATTTTCATTATTTTTTTTATTTATTATCACTTTTGTCAATTTCAACTCATTTCAGTGACAGCTGTTTTCTTCCTTCTTTAATGGGAGGGTATGAATACATTTGAGGACGACTGTAATCTTAAAATGCATTCTGTGTCTGGATGTACTTCACATTTTTAAAAAAAAGAGCACTAGAACAGTTTTCTAAAGTTCAGATTCCTCAGCGATGAGTGACCTGTTACTAATAAAGAGTGCAGGAAGTCCTCATACCAGCAGTAGAATATAAAAACCTAATCTACCCTACAAAAACCAGGTGACGGAAAAAATTGAACTCAGCTGAGATAACCTGCAAGCCTTCATGGGAGTAAAATAACAGCCAATAACTGTTGTCAGTCTGTGTTTTGTGTGACTAAACACAACTTAACTGTGCAGGTCTCCAGCCGTACTCCACCTACGAGCTAAGAGCTGCCTGCCTCAATAACATGGGCAGCACTGCCTCCAACTGGACTACTGTTACCACACTGAGTGAAGGTATCAAACACAGTCAGTCTCTCAGCCACCATAGCTGACCAGTTCTATTATAAAAACACATCCAAAGTGTCATTTCTCCCCCTCTCTTCCCCCTCTTCAGCCCCCCAGTATGTGTCCCCGTTCTCAGTGGGCAGTAACCTGACCGTGATCTGGCTGGACTGGACGGCGTCTTTCTCCCTCAATGGATACCTGAAGGAGTACAGTGTGACTGAGAGCCAGCTGAGGGTTTACACTGGTTTCTACAGTTATCTCCACGTTCCACGCACTTCACAGAAAAGTGAGCGCACACACACACACCACACACACACATGCACTTGTGACGCACTGTAGATAAATACACAGTTTTTATTAGCAGGACCCCTCAACTACTGCAGACATGTGCAGTTAGAGAGTTTATATATGCTGCTGGTTGCTTGAATTTCC
>NW_007579313.1:65218-86741 GCF_000690725.1 Stegastes partitus | reverse complement strand
ATGAAGTAGTTTTGACAGACTGGTATGTTGGTCATTTTACATTTATGGCCAATAGGCTACTGATATACATCATATTAAAGTGTTATTTTTAGTTGAGTCTACAAATGTTGATCTTTAATACATAAAGATGTATTTGATTGGCTGTCAGCTCAGTGTGCTAAAGTAAAAACTGAAAGTACTGGAAGTCACCATGACTGACTGAGCTGTAAACTGAAGGAGTTGGAGTGGAGAGAGGAGGAGAAGCGTCTAAAACCAAATGCATAGAGCCATTTTTCTTCAGCTCAGAACCAGTCAAGTATATTTTTTCTTTATGTTTGTTCCTGTATACGGACGTCCCCCGAACAATCTGATTTAGTTTTTGGTTTACGCTGTAAACGGCCTGCAGAGGACCGAAAGACAGATTTAGTGTCAGGTCTATCAAACCGTTGTTCATTTTAACCTGCGATATTTTATTTTGTGTTCTCTCCCTGTCTGGTCTTCTTAGCTCTGTCATTTCAGGTGACTTGCACCACAGACAGTGGAAGCGCCAGCACTCCGACCATCAGATACAGTCCAGCCACTGGCCTCGGTAACACGCACACACACACACACACACACACACACACACACACACACACACACACACACTTTATTCTTACGTGTCTCATCTTCTTATTTCAGTTCAGTTTAACTTCATTGACAGGATGTTATGATGAAAGAATGTGACTAAAGCTTATCCAAATACAGCCAGTTAGAAATAGATACAACTAACAGATAAAAATCAGAGGAATTTTAACTAATTGTTTACTTGTTAACTTTTTCTTCCCCTCTCTCTTTTTTCGTGCAGCTCCTCTTGAAAATGAAGACGGCGGTAAACAGGGTGTGAGCATGTCAGCCACCCCGGTTTACTCTGAACTCTGGTTCATCCTGCTGCTGTCTCTGCTGGGTCTCTTTCTGTTGGCCCTACTGCTGGGCTTAGTGCTGCAGAGGTAATCCAATGGAATATGCAGCACGTAAAGGGTTTAGGGCGTTCTTCTCAAAATGCACTTATATGTCCGAGATGGGCGCATATTCACTAAACATGAAGAACAAAAATAGCAACGCTGTTTTGTTTTTTTCTCTTCCCTTCAGAGCCTTGAGGAAGAATCCATCAGCCAGAGAGCGCCCTCCACTGGTCATGCTGCAGAAGACCAGAAAGGCTGGTGGAGATGTTTACATGGTGAGAGACAGAAGGTGGTTAAAAAAAACAGGGAAGAGTGAGAGCTAGTTAATAAAAGAAGGAAGAGCAGAGAGGAGAATGGGATTTAAAAAATCAGAGGAAGCAAGACTTGTTTTATGGCACCTTTTGTAAATAAGGGCTTACTCAGCAAAAGAAAAAGAAAAAAAAACATGCTATTAATTATTGATTTGTTTGATATTTTTACATAAATATAGTGTGTGTATGTAGGTTGCTTCCTCTGTGTCAAATTCAGTCTGCATCCATTGTACAGTTGTGGCTGACAACAAGGACCCAGTGGTCTAAATACAGCAGTTAAATAAACCATTTAATGCTGTTCTGTTCAAAGTAGAGACTGTTTATCTCAACAACAACAAAACAAACACCTTTAATTTATTCATTTAGTTCATTTAATGACTTGTTTCCATTCTGTCTCACTATTCTTTGAAATTTCTCTCACATTATGTTCTTTAAATTCATTTACATTTTCATATTTTTACTCTTTTTCATTCTATCAATCTTTTTTCTTTTCATTGTTGCTGCCTATCTTCTCTGATTCTGCTCGTTCCTATGCTGCTCTCTCCATCCCCCCTCTCTCTCTATTTCTATCTCTCTATCTCTCTCTCTCTCAGAGGCCTTATCCTGAGTTGTGCTCTAAACATCACTCCGGCTCTGTGCTCCTCCCTGATCGCCCCACAGTAAGATTATTTTCTGTGTCGCTGTGCATTTGCTAAACGTTTATTTCACTGTCCCCCCCTGCAGTTTGACACTGTAGCAGACTGTGTTGAGATCAGCAGCGTTATACTTAAAAGCTACACTGTGTACACCGAGGTATGAGATTGTGCATTTTTGTGGGTTGCCGTTCTGCACATGTCTGCTTTGTTTGTGTGTGTGTGCATGCTTTGTTTGTGTGTTCAGACCCTTACACTGTCATGTAAGGACAGTGTTTGTGTTGTCGTATCCTGTGAGGCTGAGACATGAACACTCTGCTGGTTTGTCCTCAAACCCACTGTTGACTTTACATATAACAAAAAAAAAAAACATCTGATATTTGCACATTTTTAGCCACAAGAATGAAGGTAGAATGCAGACACCTGCCACTGAACATCCCACTGTGCTTTATCTTAATGTTGCTCTTTGTTTGATGGCTCAGGTGATGTTGGTTCCTTGTGTATCTGCTGTGTTTTCATTCTGGAACAAATTATTTTAAAAAATAAATAACATGTTTCTAGAGTCAGCCAGCTCTCCGCTGTGTGATTCAAAGGGCCAATTCTTGCAGAGTAGTGCCCCCTGTTGAACGTTTATATTAGTTGTACAGCAGAATAGTTGGTAATGACCCCTGATATACATTTCAGTTTAAATAATTCTTAACAGACTTGTTATAAAATTATTGTGTATATATATATATATATTATTTTATGTTAAAAAAAAATTATGATAATTTCAACAATATTAGTTTCCAGAGAACTTGTTGATTGGATAATGTGTTTAACATCATGTGTACCTCCCTCTAGGCAGGGGTGTCGAATCCTGGTCCTCGAGGGCCCCTATCCAGCATGTTTTAGATGTTTCCCTCTTCCAACACACCTGATTCAAATGATCAGCTCATCATCAAGCTCTGCAGAAGCCTTGATGATGAGCTGATCATTTGAATCAGGTGTGTTGGAAGAGGGAAACATCTAAAACATGCTGGATAGGGGCTCTCGAGGACCAGGACTGGGCACACCTGCTCTAGAGAATACCAACGCTTTTCCTTGCTTCTGTTGGTTTCTGTTCATTTCATAGTCATGTGGGAATCAATGAACAGAGTCAGGTGTTAGTAAGTTTGTGTTATAAATAAGAATGGATCTTGTATCTATGCTTTAAGAATGTGATCAGACAGTTTATATTTAAAACTGCTGCAAACTTGGACAAATGTTTGACAGTAATATGATGCGGTCTTTTAAATCCCTCTCTGCCTGTGACTTCGCTCCTCAGGGTCTGACAGACACCAAGATCGCCGGCAGCAGCTCACGCTTCAGCCCCATTTCTGTCCTGCGGGTTCCCAGTCAAACAGACCTGGATCAGGCCTACTCACAGCATTCCCTGCACCGCAGCGTCAGTCAGCTGATCGACAGGAAGTCACTGATGATGGAGGAAGGAAGCTGGGACAACCCACTAGGACATGATTCTGGACTGGTGAGGATGGAAATATATGTTTATTTAATTTGGTAATTGCATTTGCAGAGCAGAGCAGCGTTTGCAGCACAGACGGATGTTCCCTGTCAGGAGGACCAGACCTCTGCTGGTTGGTGCCCTCACTGTGAAGTCAGGTCTTTTGGAAGGCTTTAAGATAGAACTTGCTTTTGTTTGCTTTCTGGATTCGACTCGCTCGGTTTTACCTGCAGTTATCTGAAGTTTGTAGATTGTTGCAAATGCCTCATAACAAAGTCTATCTACACCGAAAGACGTGTCCTCTGGATCGAAACAGAATAATACGAGGTGTGTCAGAAAAGTTTCAGGACTGGTGTCACAAAAGATATATTTTAAATACAAACTACAAGTTCTCCCCTTCCAAGTAATCCCCCTGGAGTCTAACACACTTCCCCAGCCTTCTCTGCCACGCCGCCATGCACTCCTGGAAGGATTCTTCCGGGATCTTCCACAGCTCCGTCGTCACAGCCATCTTGATGTCGTCCACGTCTTAGAAACAGGTCCCCTTGATGACCCCCTTGAGCTTGGGGAAGAGGAAAAAATCCCACGGAGCCAGGTGGGGTGAGTAGGGAGGTTGCTCCAGCACGGTGATGTTCTTCTCAGACAGGAACTGTGGGATGCTCAGGGCATTGTGAGCAGGCGCGTTGTCATGGTGAAGCAGCCACGACTTGTCCTGCCACATCTCGCCTCTTCTCACGCACTGAACGAAGCAAACGCCGCAGGATCTCTTTGTAGACGTGCTGGTTGATCATCGGAAGGATAAAATTCCTAGTTTGTTGTTTGGGTTGAAATCTATCTTTTGTGACACCAGTCCTGGAACTTTTCTGACACACCTCGTATGTGGACAGAAAATAACAAAAATCTCCTAACTCTCCACAGCTGATTGCCATGAAGGGAATACTGTAGAAGTAACAAACCAGGGAATGTTTCAATCACTATAAAAAGCTCTAGTATGTTGTCATTCTGTGCACCATCCTGCCACACCTGTCTCTCCTATTTTCCTTTTTATGACAGAAGAAAAGCGCCCGTTGGTGTCGTCAGACTTGCTCTCCTGCACTGTAACCGTTCTTCTCATTTAGTCCAGCCCTAATCGTGAGATGTTTTGTGTCTTTTTTCAGTATGTGGAGGAAGACGAGTTTGTGGACGCCATCAAGGCCTTAAGTTCTGTGAAAAAGGAGCACACCATGTTCACTGACACTCATCTCTGAGACAAGAATCCAACACCTGTCAGGTACCACAGTCGCTATCCAGACCTGAGATCAAAGTAAGACACATTCAGAGATGCTCTTCAGTCTGCAGCTGAGGACGGGCAAATAACTGTTAATAAATATGACCTAAAGAGTATATATATATCATCTTATGTGTATAAAATGCAATAATGTTTTAACAAAGCTCAGATTCAAAGTTGTAAAAGAAAACCACACTCAACACCCCGAGGGAAAGAGAGTAAAGCTTTTATGAGAGCATTCAACTATATCTAAACAGGTTTGGTTTCATTTTAGTCCACATTGTGTTTGAGTCCTTGTCGAGCCTTAACTTGAGTAGATGCAGGGATCCATGAATGTAGTTCACATACGGACACAGTCGCTGTGTCGGCTGTGAGATAATGAAGCAACAGCACATTGGCTCCGTAGCTGGAATGTATCCATAACTAGTAATTACACAGTGTGTTACATCAAACCCTGCTCGGTTTAAGAACCAGAACAGCCCTTAAATGACTTTCTCATCATGTTCTGGTTGTATTATGATTCACTGTCTCTGCTTGCCAACTGTTAGTAGTGTAGTTATTTTTGAAAAGTGCAAAATAGCAGGTTTAATTCACAGGATTAAACCCGCGTAGAAAGCTTGTTCATGTCAGTCTGCGTCGACCAGTAACTGTGCCGAGTGAGCTTATCAGCAGCATTGGTCCTTTAGTTGTAACAAGACACATGGCCTTGATGTTTGTTTTAGTAGAACAAAAAAAATGCCAAGAGTTTGCTTTTTTTAATGTGTTAAATGTGGCTGGGAATCACAGATGTGCCGTTGTGATTATGTGACGTAACTTGAAAGCCCAGTCTGAGAGTTTGTCTCACCGCATCACATGTGGATGTTTACTGCAGCGTAGATGTAGAGGAAGCTGGTGATAATGGAAATCAAGTTTTGTTTATCTGCAGTGAAGTTGCAGACTGGATCTGGGCTTGATTTCAAAGTTCAGTGTGTCCAGAGTCAGTGTTGTTTGTCTGTGGCTTCCAGTAATTTCCATCTATCAGCTGAGGAATGTTTTGTCTTTTTAGTAAAACATTGATTATATTTGGACTCCGCAGATCAGGCCTAGAAACAGTATTTATCAGTGAGAGGTGTTGACTTGGGTTCTGATGTTTTGTGTATTGAAGCCTACTGTATTATTACAAGAACGTTTTTCTTTTTTTTTTTTTTTTACAATGGCAGTATTATTTATGGTTGTTGTATATAGAAGGTCTTATTTATAGATGATTCATTGATCAATGTTTGTGTTTTTTCTGGGAAATTATATAAAAACTGTCCAAACATATTCATTTTTCTTGTTTTTCTTACATTGTGTTGACTTGAAACACTTGTGAACTACAGTCAGACCTCATCGGGCTGTAGATGCCTCGGTCCTCGCAGCAGAAGTTTGCAGCGTGACTGTGCTCCGTCTCTTTGTTTATTTCCCACAGAACAAAAATGAACACAGCAGTCTTGTGAAAAACAAATCAAAACCCTGTGTGGGTGTTTTTTTTTTTCTCTTTTAAAAAAGAGCCAAAGACATCTTGTAGCAGTTTAAGTTTAATTTTTTTTACTCCATTGTTAACTGAGATTTGAAAGCAGCAACTGAAAATAAAAGACACACAAATGTCCCACTTTGATGTTCAAGCCCCGAGCGGTGAAATCTAAATCACTACAATGACAGAAAAGGGCAGAAACTCCACTAATAATGCGTGAATAACGGCTTCATGATGAGGTTCGGTTGAAATATTCATTTAAACTACTATTATGACAACAAAACATTTAAAAGATATGTGTATGTGTGCATGAATAAGGAACATACTTGGATATTTAGCTTAAAAAAAACACTTTAATCGTGAATTTTCATGCGAGGAGAAGCCCCTGACAACATGCCTCAGTTGCTGTTTACCTCCAGTATTAACACATGGTTGAATACTGCTGGATATTACATCATAAATGAAGCTTTCCCATCTAAATGCGCCGCTCACGGTGACTCAGAGTGGCGGTGGTCGTCTAGCTGAGATGTCGATTTAGGATTCCTCTTTTCTGCTGAGTTAGTGCGACACAGATGTGCCACCAGCTGTGCAGAGACTTAGTTACCACACACACACACACACACACACACACACACAGTCGCATACACAGCAGCACACAGAGGGGCCGGTGTCTCCATCAAAACTATGCAGCAGTAATTTAGTTTTGCTCCTGCGTCCCTCAAGGGGACATCAAGGCAAGTTTGAAATTAACAAACTGGCAGTAACAACCGTGCCCTCGCTCAAGGACACCAATCTGACAAGGGCACTTCTAAAACATTCACAGCCACATTCACAGCTATTGTCAGCCACGGAGGGAGGGAGAGGTTGTGAAAAGAGAGCTTGTGGAGTGATTGTAAGGGACAGTATGGCCCTGAGCTACACACACACACACACACACACACACACACACACAGCGTTTTATTAAACTCATAAATCACAATGACGACAGACGCCGTCTCAGAGAGGAGACTGTCTGAACAGGAAGGTTAGTGAAATGAAAGCGCTGGGGAGACACACACACATACACACCTCGGTGGCACTCAAACAAAACAAAAATCGCGCACTTCGGCAAGATATCCGTACAAACCGCTTACTGCAAACTCAGCAGTGACTGACAGCGTTTCTTAAGTCTGTTATTTTCTTTCTGAGTCTAGTTTTAACGGTGGCTTTACTGCCATACGACAACTGAGTCCTGATGGTTTGCTTGAATTCATTGTATACGCATTTCATAGATTTAAGCATCTCAAATCCCACAACAATTCAGATTTTTGTTTATTTTTTGCTGTTGATGCTCTGTGGCCACAAAACTGGAGTGAAGATCCCAGAACAGTGTCACATTGTTTAATACAATATGCAATGATACACACAGAAAATGTTCCTATGCTTGAAAATAATGTGAAATGTAAAAAATAGCTGAATGATCTGCAGATTGAGAATGTAAACAGGTAATAAAAATAATAATAATAATAATCACTGCCAGTTAAAGAAAGGAACATGTTCAGTACAATGAGAGCGTTTAGTGAGTGTCGTCGTGTCTGATGAGCACTGAAGGCAGCTGTAAATAATAACAGAACAACACAATGCAGCATTTTCTAACATACACAATGTCAAAACACCCAGGGGCAGTTTACATGAACAGATATGTGTTTCCTTTAGCTCATTAGCGTCTGGCTGTAATATAATGTAAACGTAGCCAGTGAGGGATGGACAGATAAAACAGACAAACAGCGATGTGCGGAAATACACTTTAGACTGTATATTTTTATATAAAATAAACACTAGCAAGTTACTATACTATTAGTCTTCGTAGTGCAAGTGCAAATGCAGTTAGGTCCAATAGCATGAGAGTATCAGTATAGGCCTTATATGAACACACCATTACACACACACCAATGCATCCATATGAGGATTTTGTTTTCAGTACTGTCGGTACAGTTAGTGTATCAAAATTTACATCTTTGTACAAGCAGGGACCACATGGTCTGTTGTATTTTTATACATAAGTAATAAGCAGTGAAAGATGTTACATAGATCCTGGATTTGGCAAATTAGAATGAACATTTCTTTCTTTTTTTTTTTTACCGTCACCAGTTTTTACAGTTGTCTTCGCAATATTTATAACAAAGTACCAGAGATCATGAGCCGGCCAGACCAACCGCAGTGGAAACTCAGAGGATCGAGTTGGTTTAGCTCATAGAACGACCTTCACAAATATATCTTCAACAAGGTGCATTGTTTTTCTTTCCAGTATACGCTTTACCACGATATGCTTAGAAGAGAAAGTGAACCTGGTTCACCTCAAACTTACAGATTAAAAAAATAAAACAAAAAAAATCCTCAGGTTTCAGGAAGAAGTTTGGGTTTTCCAATCTTGGTCTAAATCGAGGATATTTACAAACATTTTAAATGTAATGCCACTCGTATAATCTGATTTGGCCTGCTGTAAATCTATCATAACACAGTTCTAGCCAAAGCCAGAGCGAACAGGTCCGTCGTTGTGCCTCCACAATGAGCTCCGCCTTCACTAGCCTTTGGTCACAACCCTTATAGACTCAAACACACAGTTAACAGTTAAATAAGGCACTGCAACAGTCATCCAACACAAGACAACACACAAAAAAAAAACCTGTTCCAGAGGGAGTAAAGTGATGTAGTGTAGGTCCTCGTATTAGAGTGTAGTATCATGTTGGTAGTGAAAAAAAATCAAATAAAAAAATAAATAATTAGCGCGATCTCAAACAGGCACCACTGTGAAGAGAAAAAAAATCAGAATTTAACCAGGAGCACAAATAGTTTTTCTTCCTTATGAGCTGTAGAGCACAGGTGTGAGCTTCCCCCACAGTAACACATGTACCAAGTGATGATTTAAAAACCAAGGAAAACTCATCACTGTATGACCTGAAGGCAGATTTGCCCTCGCTGTTTGCACATTTTTAAGCTTTGCAGCACTTGTTTAATGGAAAACCTCCGATTGTTGAGTCGAAATACACTCGGCGCCACACACCAGTTGCCATTTTTGTGCCTTTGCTGAGGATGGAGGAAGCTGTTAAACTATAATTAGTACAGGAGTAAATTAATAATGGCTTTGGACTGGAACTAATAGGTTAAAGTAAGCGCACACTCACATGAGGGTTCAGTGTTTTTGCAGGCCGTCATCCACGTATAGTGCCGACCGACGTTTAGCGAGCCTTCATGTGGAAACCAGAGTGTTAGTTTCTGTTGTGCGTCGTAACACAACCGTTGCATAGTATTGAGCTGTCGAACAACCAACCCAGAAGGTCTTATTGCATGCTGGAGCTGCGATCAGCTACAGTCGCTTGGCTTTGAGTGTTTCACCAACAGTAACCGCTGTGTGTCCGGCTGTAATCAAGGAGCTGAAAAGATTCTGCCCAAGGAAACAAGTTTAAGGTAAGTTGAAGTAAAAATTCACTGCGCAACAAATTGTCCAAACTGTCAGACAGTTGAGATCATCGTGTCTTTGAAAAGGAACTAGATCAGCGTGGCCAATCACCAAATGGGTTCTTCTGAGATGTTTTGCTGCATTTTTAACATCAATACAAGTCACATATTTGTGTGATAGGCAACACTTTCTGACTGGATACAGTCTAAAAAATATCTTATCTGTTTAAGGAAATAACTGTTAGCTAAAGATCTGAAGAAATTTTAATTCAAATTCTGCTTAAATCTGAATGTTTTCTGTTTAAATGGTTAAAAGTGTAAAACTCTGGATAAAGAGCATGATGTGCCTTTTGTCAGTTTTGCAGCTGTTTAAGAGTCTCACAAGCTAAATAGTCAAATCCTCATTCATTGTTAGAACCCTCAGTGTTGTCATCTGTTTTTTCTTTCTTTTTGTTGTAGAAACTTTAGTCTGCACTTATCTGTAACTTGTGCTTCAATCACACAGGCGGCAACAACACAGCCTTAAAAGTACCTGGTCAGTCAGACTTCTGTCTGTTCTTGTCGTCTCTGTGTGTTCTCTTCGGGTTAGTAACATCGACACAGGATGAGAAAACTATTTCAGCAGTTCCTCAGGACTTATCTGACTCATGCCTGCAACTTCAAAGTGCGACCGTCATCACCAGTCTGTTAAGTCAACCTCAAACAATCGCCATGAGCAGAATAAGATGGTGGAGCTCCAGTTGCACCCAGCAGAGTCACTCATTAAATCTTTGTAAGACAAACAACAATGTGCATTCCTGCTCTGGTTGAGATGTCAAGCTGCTGGGATGTTGTAGCTGCTTCTTCATCTTGGGCTCATTAAACCGTGGTAGTGCTTCTGTTGTGTGGGTCTGAAAAAAACAAACATCCTGAACTGTACTTATGTGAGAAATGTAGGTTTGAAATTGACGGTGACGTTGCCTGCAGCTGATTTTGTTTTTCCTGTCGTATTCAGCCTTAATCTCCCAAATAATAACTCCGACGTGCATCTGCAGGACGCCTCAATGAGATAAATCCACTGATCACATGACGGGCGCCCTCACAGGCTGCTGTCCTGACTGGACGGCTCAGGCGCCAGCTTCCTGTGTCGCGGCGAGGTGGAGGCGGCCAGTTTGGTCGGGGACGGCGAGGCGTTTGCAGACGAGTCGCTGCCGCCGCCTTCGGATCCAGAGGGGAGGGAGGAGAGGTGTGGAACTGGAGGAGCCCTCTTCCTCCCTAGAAAGCCTCCTTCCAGGACTCCCCTCTTCCTCACACCTCCGTCCACCTTCGCCCCCTCCCCCCCTGATCCAACACCCTCCCCTTCCTCCAGCTGAGGATGCACCTTTCGCCTGACGTCACCTCCTGGAACCGGGCTGTCTGGAGGCTGCCGTGGAGGTTCTTGACCGCTTTCTGCTTTCGCCCCAGAGACGCCGGCAGCACTCACGGCTCCAGCGCTTGTGTTGGAGCTGACGCTGGTGGTTCGACAGGCCCAGAGCTCCATGACTGAAGCTCTCCTCTCACTGTCCTCAGGCCCAAAGTCGCAGAGCGAGCGGCGGGCATCGAGGGTCTGACCGGGTCCATGGGCGGACGGCTGGCCCGTGCTGTCCAGGACACCTCGACTCAGGCTGAAGTTCTGGAAGTCTCTACAGGAAAAACATAATTGGGTCAGTTACGGGTGGATATACAACTAAAAATAATGCAGACAAGTCAGCATTTTTGCAGCTGACATGCACGGAGCATAATCAGATTGTAGAGGGCAAACAGGGTGACTCTGCTTCAAGACCAGATGCTGGTCGTGCTTCTGAAGAGCAGCAGCACTGCAGAGTTTCCATCTCTGTCTGCTTTGTTCACACCCTATTAGCTCTTCACGGGCTAAACACACAAGATCCCACGAATCCGATATGCTTCAAGAACAGGAAGTTAAAAAAGTGCAGAGAGATTTCAGGACAAGTCATTGAAATTACAAAAAGACACTTGTCCTCACTTACCCCCTATGGTGTCTAGAAATGCTCATAGTTTGAGATCCCTAAGATTTAAGCCATACAACAAAGACAAATGTTTTGTTTTGTTTTTTTAATTTATTTCTTTTTAGAGACTGTCTTTCTAGTTGTAGATAATTTACAAAAGACAACAAAGTCCTAATGGAGGCGATACACCATCCAGCCACAGACAGATGTAACATTGATCATGTCATTACGATACTATGTTCTGCTGGTGAATGCTGGGTCCTGGTCTTCATGTGGATGTTACTTGACACGTACCACCCACCTCTACGCTGTTACAGACCAAGTTCACCCTCTAATGGCAGCAAGACCCTTCTTCTATCAGGACAATGCACCCTACAAATAGTGCTCAGGAACAGCTTGAGGAAAACAACCTGGTCTCCAAATTCCCTCGATCCCAATCTGATAGAGCATTCATGAGACACATCAGAACAAACCCGACTTACGGTGGCCCACCGAACAGACCACGGGACCCAAAGGATCCACTGCCAGTGTTCCAGTGTCCGACACAACAGGACGTCTCCAGAGTTCTAATGCCCTACCTCTGTGGATCAAAGTTGCTTTGACAGCACAAAGGGGAACCGAAAATATTAGGTTGCTACATGGTTGCTAACATTGTGACTATTTGGTGTATATTTAATGGAAGTACTTATAATGAAAAATCAAGTGGATGTCTCAAAACCTGCAGAATAAAACCATAACGACCTGCATTTTAATAATACTATTTAAACCCTTAGAGTATCAGTAAGTACAATATCTGGAGAGTCTGACAGATGCTACCTGTAGCTGTGGAAGGACTCAGTTCGACGTGCGCGGGCCAGCAGGGGGCTCTCTCTGTAGGGTCGCACAGCTCCGTAAGTGGCCTGGCTCTCTGGGATGGGCTCCTGGACCTGTAGCTGCAGACTGAGGTTGATGAGACAGAGACAGGTCAGTCAAACATGTTTACATATGTGTGGGTAACCTTAGTGAGTACGTGGTGAACCGTGTTTCCAACCTCGAGCAGGACTCTCGGAGGCGTGTGTGGTGCAGCACCGAGGGGGCGGGGCTGATGTTAGGCGTTGCACAGCGGGAGGTGCTCAGGTCGCACTGGTCCAGCAGCTGTAGCAGCTCCTCCTCTGTAGGTCCACCAACATCTGTCAGACACAGGAGCAGCAAAAGAAACTGTCACATTTGATCTGCTGCACTGTCCCTCCTCAATGAATGCTGCCCTGCACACTTCCCCCTGCTCCCCTCCTTCCTCACCCTCTTTCTTCCTCTCCTCTCCTTTGTTGGCGGTGTCCATCGCAGTGGTCAGGTCCCACATCTGGATGCTGCCGTTGCCGTGACCGGTGAACAGGTAGCGCCGCGGTCGGGATCCCATTCGACTGGAACCCTCGCACTCCCGTACCATGAAGCAGGAGATGGTGGTCCCATCCACGGACTGCACCTCACAGATCCTGATACATGTAATTAATAACATATAAATGAAGCACGAAAACACAAACTTTAAAGAAAAGGTTAAAGAAAAACAGCTTACAACAAACTCTAAAAAAGGCTAGAGCAGTTCGAGGTATATTTGAGGCTTCGTACCTTTTTCCAGTTGATGAGAGCCTCACAAACAGTTTGTTGGTGATGGGGATGACCTTCTGGATGAAAACCTGCTGATCGTCTCTCTCTCCAAATGGACCTGAGATACAAGAACAGAGGAACACCCATGAAACTACGGATGCCTTAACATGATAAACAGTTTATTCTCTAGTGGTTTTGTTCATGTGATCAGTATTTTTTCATGTTCACTACTTTTCAAAAGAGCTGAACAGCTGATATTAGACTGATCATATCTTCATGTTGTGAGTCTGTTGAATCAGAAGGACAAGATCCACCCACTACTTCTAGTGTCAATGAAAAATCTGTTCCAAGGACACTCCCCTCTGTCCTTCATTTATATTAATGTGCATTTCCATTTCAGCTCCATTTCTTCTGAGCTTCCTTCAACTCTCTCACCTATATCATTCCCAGAGCAGTAGCTCCCGTGGCTCTCCGTCTCCTCCAGGGACAGTATCTTGAAGGAAGCCAGAGGGGTGGAGCCGGGCTGCGTGGAGATCATCCCCCTGAACCGGGTCACCGTCCACGTCCGAACGTGGTTGTTGTCCGCACACACTGACACACAAAAGCACGACGAGGTAAGACGTAAACCCGTGTGTGTAAGACAGAGCACACACTAACAAGAGCTGGTTATTATTTCCTATAATCCTCCATCAGCAGGAACACCACCTGCTCCACCTTCCTCACCTGACACCAGATGTTTCTCAGACAACATAATCTTGGTCACCGGGCTCCTGTGCACAGTGAACGTCTGAAAGAGCTGCGGGCCTGATCCCACCGTCTCCGGGTGCTGCACGATCACTCTCACTGCTCCGCTGCTGGTCCCGTAGGCGATCTCTATCCAGTTCCCACTCACACCTGAGAGCAGAAGCAGGGACGGGGGAGTGAAAAACACAACACAAACACACACAGGTGAGTAACAGCGATATGTGTTGCATCCAACACTATCTGTTTATATCCTAGTAGGTGAAACACGGAGGACAAACAGAGCTGGAATCAAAAGAATAGCATTTCTCTTCATTTTTAGAGGAAAAGAACTCGGGTACTGACTGGTTTTAGGTGTGAGGTAGACAGACAGTGCAGTGATGGCATCGTTAGAAGGGTCATGATAAAGCTCAGTCACCAAAAGATCGTTGTCCTTCATCCTCAGTGGAAACTTTTGCATGTCTGAAAAGAAGAGGAAGGACAAGTGTTAATGTGTCTGGGAGGGAGTTCTGATGCACTTTATGAAATTTAGATCCAGTAATCCTACCGTCCCTTAATGAATCTAAAATCTTTAGACAGACTTCAGGTGAAAAAAAATCACTGTGGTGGTTTTATAAGACTTTTTATAAACAATACTGAATGAATGAATGCAGCAATAAGAAACAGGCGCCATTTGTTGCACCCGGGGCTGTCGTGATATTAGATTTTGTTCAAAAAATGATCACAATATTGACACAAAACTTGAAAAAAACTAAAACGCTATCAGTCAAATTCATCTTTAATTTTTTTTAACTGTGCGTTTTGGCTCTTTTTTTGTTAAATAACATATGCCTAAAAAAAACAAGCATATCTGTCATGTATGTTGTTCCGATGTCAGAGTGTCAACCAGGTAGATACCAATCATGGGTAATTTATGATGTTATCATGTGTGTATTATTGAAATTATATCAATATTTCACTTTAAAAATATCACCGTTCTCCTGGTTGCACTGCATCCTGTATCTTGTCTTGTAACAAGGATTTCTGTTGGACTTCTCCGACTTCACAAACATCCAATAAACTGTGTGACAGGCAGAAGATATATAGTGCTGCTGCCATTTGGTGTGTGTGTGTGTGTGTGTACCGATGTAGTAGATGGAGCCATTGTTGCAGCCCAGTAGTAGAAAGGATCCTGCTGTGTCACAGCTGGTGATGGGAACCACATCTTGAACCTAATGCACGCAGAAAGTGAACTTATAATAAATTAAAGTAAATTTATGCACATACAACAGATACCTGCGGTCCTCTTGAAAACCTGTTGACTGATGCTGATCATCTTTATACTTTAATTCTCATCTTCATGAACAAATAAAGGAGACAACACTGCACTACATACGTCCTCCTACCTGCCAGTGTTGCGTGACAGCGTTCCACACCCCGACCTTTCCCGTGTGGCTCGTAGCCACCAGCTGGTTTCCGATGAAGAAGAGATCATCAACAGGTACGCCGAGGCTGAACACACCTGAGACAGCAGGTGGATGTAATCACAGGAATTAGAATATTTACAGGAGGCTGGGAGAGAAATGTTAAGTATAAAAATGCACATTAAAATACATTATCTACAACAGTCTGTATCCTGAGGTTTCCTCCTTGGACCACATTTGTTAAATGTTATGAACCCACCGATCTCGTTCCCACTTCCTCCATCTTGGATACTCCAGAGGATGATGCTGCTTTCAGAGGCGGCAGCCACCATCTTGTCCTTGTCTCCATGCGGGCCACCAACCACTTTGGCATTAAGTGCAATACGTTCAATGGTCCAGTCAAGGTAGGGGGAGGAAAACACCTGCTGCCATCCAGAGGATTCTTTGATTCTGTGGTGACAGCACACACATAAAAAATATTCTTCCCTACTTTTATTTTTTAGCTAAAGATTTGCTGTAATACAGGTCTACATCTGTGGATTTGCTGCATCTAACCTTCAATTTTACATGAGTCTGGTAGGTTGGTGGACTATTCATTAAACTTAATATTTAACTTAGACTTAGAACTGTAAAATAAAGAACAACACCTAATATTTACCCTTGTTAGGTCAACATTTCCTTTAAGCTACTATGTGGCAAATTTGGATCTGGTAGAATGAAAGAAGTCTGTTCCTGAGACATGGGAGTTTCATAGGAGGACTTCACAACCAAATGCACTTGGAGCTGTTTTGTTGCCATAAATTTGTCCTGAGTTTAACTTGTCTACAATCGACTGAACATGTACAGAGCAAAAGGTGACTTATACCGGTACAGACTTGTATACCGGTACAGACACGGCACTATTTAGTGAGAAATGTGAGCCACAAAAGAAAATGACTCTGTCCTGGCATCATAAATAATTGAATGTCTCCCACTTATGAACCAGAGCTGGATGGTGATGTTTTAACAAACCACACTGTGGCAGTATTACCTGTAGCAGATGACAAAGTGTGCATAAGCTGCTACAATCCAGTTGTGGTGTCCGGCTATAATCAACACTTTCCTAGGGTCAACCATGGGACCTACACACACACACACACACACACACACACACAGACAAAATAGACATAAACACACTTACTTCACAACCTGATAATGCGGCTGAATTTGCATTTTGTCTTTTGTTGTTTTCTCAGAAAGTGATTCAAATGTCTAAAAGCAGGCGTGTACTCTGCTGTTATTTAATAGCAGCTCAGTATCTTCTCTGATATCGTCGTCAGCAGGGAGCAGGCTGAAGTGAAACTAGGCTACTTGAGTCAGTGCTATTAGTCAGCGCACTAAAAGGATGTCAGGTCACATTAGCTGCAGCATTAATGCACACTCACGGAAACGCGCATAAACACTACATACGCTGTAGTCTCTCACTAGCGCACAAACAGTTGTATACAGATATATATACACACACAGATATATATATAAATAAACCCGTATGAACATAGACTGACAGAGCAAACCTTCATGCTCAAGCTGACACTGTGGCAGAATCTAGACACTTAGTCCTACTGACAAGTCGCTGCAAAAAGAAGAGTCACTGCTACATCTGTGGTTGCTTTCTCACACTAAGATGAAACATGCTGCAACAGACGTAAGCAATTACTGTATATGATCTAGAGATTACTATTTTGTATTTATCTTAGAAATCCAGACACTCTTCATGAGGCTACCTACCTAATTTGTGGTTGTCATCTGTTCCAGGGGAGCCAGAGAAGGCCGGGTGAGGAAGGGGGACACCGCGGGTGAAGCCCTCTGCTCCGCTTGGACCCGGCCGCTCATCAGAGACGGAGCCGGAGGCGGCTAAGGCAGGACTGGACTTACGGGCAGGGATGGCTGTCAAGGAAAGAGTCACTAGAATGAATACAAACACATTTCTACAGATTTTGTATTATCCTGTACTTTTTGTTTGTGATAACCTCAGTTTAACTAATTGTTTACTCTATTTTTAGATGAACTTTCTGCTCAGCTTCATGTCTTTACCTGGGGGAGGCAGGTAACCGTGGAAGAGAACACTCCCACATGATGAGCGGTCCAGTTCCTCACAGAGCAGCAGGCGCCGTACTGCACAAACACACACACACAAGTGCAGACACATACAAACTGTAATTAACACCTCATTACCAGGATTTCATGACGGATGTTTTTTATGTTAAGCACTTATTTAAATACTGTAAAACAATAACAAGTAGGAAAATAAAGAGTGACTAAACTCATTAATTCCATCTCAAAATGTTGTAATTGTTGGATATTACCTTAACTGTGTATATATGTGTTTTTTTAGAGGCTGATGTTTTTTGTACTTTGATATTTATTTATCTATTGCCTTTTATGTATCTTTTTTTCTTTATTTTTTTTTATTTTCTTTTTTTTTTTTTTTTTTTTTTTTTTGGGGCGGGAATGTTGCTTTTACGAATAATTAGTTGTTAGTTTTTTTTGTTTTTGTTCCCTTTTTGCCTTTTTTTTTTTTTTGTTGTTGTTGTTTTATTTTAATCCTCATACTCTCTTTAGTTTCTATAAATTTTGACAAAGTTAATAAGAAGCTACACAACTGATCAGATTCTGTCCTTGAGTTTGATCAGTCCTCAGTGATCTAAACTGTGTCACGTGTGACGCATATTGTGTCTGTAAGTAGGTGATCTGCTTTCACAAAGGTAACTTTCCCATTCAAGCGCGCAGACAATGCAGGGAAGTTACAAACACCGAAACAGGATGTAAAACAACATTAGAGTACGTGGAGCTAACAGTATTAAGGGTTTGAACGGGTCAAGTTGCAGCTGAAGCTCAGACAACATTGACATTACAAGACAGCACTTCCCTTTAGTGACAGTAGCTTCTTTGTACTGTAGCGGCTCAGAGTGGACCCAAAAAACCTGCATGCTGTTACTCAACACCAGCTGATGTTAAAGACAGTCTGCTGACAAATCTGGCAGCAGAATATTATATGGCTTCCATCGTGTTTGTGCAGGAAACAAGGCTGCTGCCTCTGTTTTCTCCTCAAACTTTGTTCAAGAACCCACCTAAAGGAGTAATCCCATAGAACTCTGCTTCATGCCGCAGGACGCTGATGTTGACCCCCCTGCAGAGCAAAAAAAAATCATGTATATTCTGTAAGTTCTATACAAACCAACATGATTTTGCCTTAAAATAAACAGTCAAGGATGTTTTCTTACCGCAGGTCGAGCTCTTTGGTTCGCAGGAAATTCAGAATTGGTGCAAAAGCTGTCGGGTCTCTGTCAATAAATATCTGAAAGTGAGAAATTGAAGACTTTGTTACCCACTGAGGAAAAGAGATCGGTGAGTGTTAAAAAATCTCGACTACATTAGTAATCAATTCATATTTTTAAAGGTCGTCCATTTATTAAACTGAAAATGTCACCTTGGCCTAGAGGGAAATGACATTTCTATTTCTGTTCTGATATTTTGCAGGGTAAAGAACTATTTTGAAAAAAAAAGGAAATAATCAGTTTGCTGCAGCTCTACACAAAGCAGCACATCGTCCCACGACTGACAAAGTGGATGAAGTCTAACGATGCCTAACGCGCTCTGACCCTCTGTTTGTCATTTGTTCATCCCAGCGGCGTGCATCAGAGTTTTAGGAGTTGCAGTAACTGAATAAATGTCATGTCCTCTTCGCTGGAAGCTTTCAGACAATATTTCTGATGTCAGACGTGGCCTGCAGAACCGTGTCCTAGTTTTGAAATAAGAAGCAACAAAGGCTACTCACAGCTCCAGTTTCATCCCGAAGAGTGGATATCCTTCCACTCAGTAAACTGGAAAACACACACACACACACACACAGTTCTCCGGTTAGCACAAACACTTCTCCATTTCCACTTACCCGCAGTGTAACCACTTGCCTGCAGGTATGATCATTACTCTGACAAATACTTTCTAACCTGTTGACACTAAAGTCCAAATTATTGCCTTGCGTTGCTATTAATACATTATGATGTGCTAATTCATAAGGCTGTATGAAAAATGACTGCAGACAGCTGGGAGCAGACAGACTGACAGGCAGGCAGACAGGTGCGCTGGCAGACAGTCTGACAGGCATTTACACAACTCAGTCAGCTGTTGTCAAACCGTGAGCTCAGTCCAGTGTTTGTTGGGACCGTGCTGTCCGCCCAGCCCCGATCGGCTGTTTCCCTCGACATGTGAGCTCCCTTCTAGAGCTAGAATTACATTTAAATAACCCTCTTGAAACATTCGAATGCACACTGGAGGCCAAAACGTATTTCAGTGACGATTTACTGATGAAAGTAAAGCTTTGATTTTCAACCTTTTTCCAGTAATTGTAATCATCTGACATTTTCCCTCATCAGAAGAATGAAGCAAGATGGACACAGTGGAACATCCCTACTTAGCATTAATTATGTAATGTGATTTATTTGGTCTTTACTGGGATGTGAGTGCACCACAGCATGGTCACTGGGTCTTTACAGGCTGTTTACTAGTGTTGTTTTAGTTCAGCCTCCTATAATACAACCTGGGGAGCATTAATGAGAGCTCTCAGTGGGGGATTAAGTATTTAAAAAGTGAGAATAACACCTTTACTATCAGTGAGGAGATGCATTCAATGTCCCATGTGCGTTTGAACAAAGTCAAAATCCTGAAAACATTCAACCAACCTTGAGAAGAAAGAGTCTGGGATCCACATGAGAGTCTGTCTGGAGGTGCTGAACCTACAACATAAATACACAAAAGCACAATTTATCACATGAAAACATGACTGATCAGCCCAATCCAAAGCATTAAAATGATGATGCTCAAAATACTCAGTCCTGGTGGGGAAACACTGCCTGGTGAGGCTACAATAACAGAATAAAGTGAAGAAATAGTCAAATGTACACCGTGTACAATAAGAAACTCTTGTCTGTGAGAGTGTGATGAAGAACATCCACGCAGAAACGTTACACGCGTAAGTAACCAGAGCTCCGGTTCACCAAACGATGACCATCATGTGTGGACGGAGCTCACCTCGTCCCGCCGACGTTCAGCTGGATGATCTCTCCCATCCCCGGCGTCAAATTGTTACCGTTCGTGGCCATGATGAGCGAAGCGAAGCAGCCGAGGAGTCGCCGTTCCCCCGTTACGACCGTGTTCTGTCACGAAAAGGCTAGCTTGCTAACGCTGCTCCGTCCAGCTCAGCTGATGCCCCCGGACGGTCCAGCCTCACAGCCTCTCCCCGGTGCCGCCGCCGCCGCCGCCGTCCATAAAACAGCCCTTGTACACGACCTCAGCGGGCTGCGTGGGTGTCGTCGAGCCTCCGCATAGTGGGCGAAGAGAGGCAGGGGGTCTTTATGTCCACAAGACAGCCACACAAGAATCCCTTTATTTTCCAGCGGGCTTGTTTGCATCACTGCCTTGAATGTAAATCGCGGATTCCAGCTTGCGCACAGTTTTAGCAGCACAAACAGAAACAGCTGTACGAGCAGCGCAGCCAAGATAGTTCACCCCCACTACCGCCGAGGTCACCGGACACTAAACTCTGCTTGTTACCAGAAAATGTATACTAGTGTAAACCTCCATACAATGTGTAGCTTTAATGACTTACTAAAACTTCTATTTGAGATAATTTTACTGTGTAGACCCTCCGAGAACTTTATCCTCCTAACTCGTACTGCGCATGGAGATATCTATCTTGACTCTTCTTCTAGCTTCGAACACTCAACGGCACAAAGTCTGTTAAACAAAACGTGTTTTGTTTAAAGTCTTTATTCAGTGTAAATTATATAAGTGATATAATCACGAGCTGCAGGTTTCAGCCACAGGCTTTGTTTTAACTAATATTATGCGTCTACAGTAGTGGAGGCTGCAGTTTGAGGAGCGCACTTCTACGACTCTGGTCTGTAGCGACAGCGCCGCCTACCGACGCGGATGATCGCTAACAGGCGCCACCAGGTGTTAAAGGTTTGTTCCAACGAAAATACTTTCTGTACTTTCAAGTACTTATAGACGTAAAATATATAAATCTCAAGATACTACTTATTGTTTTAAAGTTTGTTTCACCTATGACACAACGTATAGTTTAAAGGTTTGTTTCACTCAAAAACTATCAATAGTATTACAAGTTTATTCCACCCAAAATTGTACTTTCTAATTACTTATAGTTGTAAAACGTATTCATCTCAACATACAACTTATATTTTAAAGGTTTGTTTAAGTCAAAAT